>NW_021136358.1:0-1077 GCF_004193835.3 Ostrinia furnacalis
CCCCAAGTGAGTATTTATTTGTTCCCCAGACGAGAAAGTGACTTATGTCCGTATTCACAAACGATGCTTGCTTAAGTGAAGCAGCAAATCGAACGCACATCGTTGAATAGAGCTCTGTGGTTGGTTCGAGTGTCACCCCGTACGTCCACGCGCACTGTGAGACCTCATAGTAATGTTTGTGAATACGGGCGTTAGATTGCTTGTCTTCTAAATCGAAGCGAGCTAGCGGTGCGGTAAGTGAAATAAAAATTCACCAAGAGAATGCTATTAAATCTCCGCTCCGCTAAAAATCATACAAAACCGGAAAGCGGAGAGGAACTAGCTCCGCATACTTTCTCTTTCCGCTCCGCATCACACCCTCACTCCGCTCCTCTACCCTCCGCTACATTGGTTAACAAATATTGTCCGCAATTCCGCTTGGCATCACTAGGGTAGGCTAGGCCTCTTGAGGCATAACAAATGAAAAAATAACAAAGAAACATTATAATTATTATTCAATAGCTGACCCGGCGAACTCTGTTCCGCCTTAAAGGTAATAAATAAGCCATCGCAATTTTTCCTTATTTGCTCACCGTTTAGACCTGGACTACGACAAACATTTTAAAACCAAAATCAGCTCAATCGGCCCTAGTAGGGAATTTAGTGCAATGATTTGTATGGAGACCCCTCCACTTTGGTATAGAAGGCTCATTTTTGCAACAGTGGTTCTTTGGGTGCTCCTGAGTGGATTTCCGTCGGTAGACATCGGGAGCCCCCCCTGTGGTAGCAGGGGGAGGGGGGGCAAGTTTCCTTCCGCCGCGCATCACTTTAAGGCCCATATCTTCAAAACTATGGGTATTAGGGCAAGTGTGGTTTCATTTTCATATAATTAAAAGATGGCGAATTCATTTCTAGAACAAACTTTTTGCCTTTTCATACAAAAAAAATAAAAATATTGAACAAAATTCACAAAAACCAAAAAGTATTTTTTTAAATAAACGTCGTTTACTTTTAAACCACTAGAGATAATCTAATAAAAAAAATATGACCTGAAAGCTACATTTATCAGGATTATAAAAATATAACATTGTATGGTAC
>NW_021136360.1:0-113110 GCF_004193835.3 Ostrinia furnacalis
AAAAATTATGGAACTTGATAGGTTTTAGACCATGCCACGCACCAAAACGTCCGGAAGTTGTAATAGTATTATAGAATAAACGTTAAAAGACTTATTTATTTAATTTTTCAATGCTTAAGTGTCCATTACAACGAAAGGGTGCTTAATGTATTAAAAAAAATAGAAAATAATTATGATGGGTTAATGTTTTTTGGCGGTTTTTTAGGCGGTTTCTGACAATGTCCTTTTTAAGAAATGTACTTATAACGTAATGGTTTCCTTGAATTTCTTATTATTTCATTTCTTAGAAGTCTTGGAATGATTTCTGTTTCATTTTATTATTGTGTATTTGATTCAATGAGTTTGAGTAAAAACCTTGGGTTGAATAAGTATTTTAAATCATGAATTTTAACGAACAGGCATGAGCACCCACGTTTAAATTTAAACATTGACAATTGAATTTTAATTCGACCTAACTACTTTCCGCTTCTTTTGCGAAATTATTAATAGGAAAACGTAGAGCTACTGTTATAGGTTAGGTACTAGAATTTCTCCCCTAAATGCTGGGGTATTCTCAGTACTTGGTTATTATTAGATTAAGGCTGGGTTGTACCATATTACTTTAACTTTAACAAATGACAAAAGTCTGTCAAACTCCATACAAAAAACACTGGCTATCGTTAAAGTTACGGTTCAAGTAAGGTGGTGCAACTCAGCCTACGTGTTATACGAAAGTGTATCTGTATTTTCATCTGAACTCAATATTGATCCCAGCATCGCTTGTACCCGAGTGACTAGGTAATGGCTAAACATACTACAATTGTTTTGCCTTACAATAACTAGAACGTAAATAACTGAAAGTTTTTACCCGTACCAATGTAAATTGTATCTTAATCTTTAAGAAATAAGTCAACCTTTTTCACTAACAAAAAACAAATAAATAAGGCTTCTCATCTTTACTCTCAACCGCTCCTTCCACCCCATAACCGTATCTCATCGCGTACAAACAGCGCTCATCCCGGCCCGCGCGTCACGCACCGCGTCCCGTGACGTAACGGAGGGCGCGGGAGGGGAGGGAGGCTCGGATCGATCCCTCATCAGGCTGTTTTGCGGTGGTAATTGCGTTAGACCGTGACCTGCCTTCATCGCGCGAACGGAGTAACGAACTGGTTTAAAGATGGTAAATATTGGAGATGTTTGTTTCTTATGATTTACTTAATAAAACCGCCGCTGACTGTGCCGTTATAATTTTAACGATGAAAATACATCCCTTTAAAATACGCTCCCATCTTACCGACCACGTATAGATATATGAGTACACCCGTAATGTAGAATATAGGTAGGTACTCTATTGTACACCCTACAAGACAAGAGAAATTATGAATGTTTATTAAATAAACCAAAAACATAATTTACAATACGCGCGATAGAATCAGTAAAGACATGAAGGTTGGGCGATAACTGATTAAATAAAATAAGTTCACTGCACTGGAGTCGGGGCATTACTAGCGTGCCAGTTCGAAGACCTCGGTGGAAGAAAATATTCGCCACAATATTAATTGACTGAAAACGATTGCCAATGCCTCTTACGAATTAATGCTCAGAACTTACGTTTAAGTTTTTATTAATTTACTAGACTAGACTTGGGATACAGGTGGCCCATTAACTAAAACAACCATAAAGTCAATCTATACTTGACTATGAAACTTACGTGAACGTTAAAAATTAGGCTTTATTCACACTCAGTATTATGAGATATATTGGAGATCAAAATTATTAGAGCCTAACTCGTTACTTTAGGATATCGCATAGTAGAAATAACGTGCAATCTAGTTTTCCATGCTTTATTAATCTGCAATCCGAACCAAATCCTTGCAAATGAAAAACTAATCGTATTAAGGAGCGTTAGCGTTACAAACGCTTTCAAGTGCACCTGTTCTGGTCCGCTTATTGAATCCATTTGTTTCGCTATATGTTTACAAAGCTAGGAAAGCAATCCCTTTGAGTTGTCGCAGGTTAATAACTAAGTCTTAGTACACCGAGACCGAGAGGCCTTGAGGGCAGCTGCTTATTGATTCCGCACTCGTAGCTGGAAATAATAAACTATCGGAGTTAATTCTAACTGGGTTATTTGATTTAGGAGGAGAAATTATTTTACTATGTGATTTACTTACTTCGTCCGTTTTAGAAATAAGATGCTAACATCAGCTTTAGCTTTTACTAACACTTTATGGATCTCAATTATCCGAAATAAATAGGTACTTTTTTTTTACTTTAGGTGTACTAACTGAATCTAAAATATGTAGAGCGAAGAAGAAACTAAGGTTATAAAAACTACAGTCATAATATCTTTGGAGTGGTGATAGGAGGTTATTGTTATCAACTTGGGGAAAATACTTACTGAGTCAAAAAAAAATGAAAATTATCATGCCTGAAGTGATTAGTGAAATTGTGATGATCATGGGCGACTATCGTTAAAATCTTCAGGTATTATAAGCAATATTTTGAGGTATTACCTACGCAATCCGTTTATTACTTATACACATATATTTCTTTCGAGTATTGGAATCCCTAATACTGTGAAGTCATGGGAAGTTCTTTCCCGAATCAATAAATAACGCGTATTCATCTCGAGCCGTCTGCATCTGCGTGGCCGCGGCGATGCTATCGCGTAACAAATGGCTCGGATCGTATCGCTCAAGCCACAGACTAACTACTTTTGTACTACATACGTTATGATACGTTACGCTAGGGTTTTTGACCACAATAATGTCATGTGTAGTAGTATTAAGGTAGATCTATTCTCATAAATAAAACACTGGATACTTAACTTTTACATTATATTGCCATATTTTAGATACAATTCATCACTTAGCACAAAAGCGCGGGGAGTCGTCTCCGCGCGTCCCTCTATTCTCACCTTTGATTCTCGTGTGTTATTGACATTACGTCAATGTCACTATGACAACATCTCATTGGCCACAACGATACCGTTATTTTAACGTTTTAGATTTTTCATAATAAACAGTAGGTAAACTCAATAGTCGTAATATCTGCCCAGAAAGTAATCATGGCATTTAAATCTCTTTGCGAGGTTTATTTTTGCCTTATTTTGACATCTAGAACCTTATGAGAGTTCTAGACAAATCAAAGTGCAATTTATAAAGACTAAAAATGTGATGGAGACCAAGTCAATAAAACATAAAAATAGTGTCATTATCTGCCTCCTAATTCGTTAAAACTTGTAATTATTTTAACAAGTCTAGTTATCTTTCTAATCATCATTAGTAGTGAAAATATAAATAAGAATGTGCCATCTGCATCGGACTAGACTGTGGCAAGAGAGTAACGAATCGGCGCCGTCACCGCTTCGACAACAGCGCGGCACCAGCGGAACACTTGTTCGCTGCGTCAACACAACCGATTGGCGCGACATAAAAATGGAACAGAATCGCTTCGCTACTAGCGCGGAATAGATAACTAATAGAGACGAACGCGATACCAAAATCTATTTGTAAACGTATTTGTTGCTTAGAAAAATCACCGTTAGATATATTTTTTAGAGTTTAATAACTTCGCCAGTCAGTCAACTAACTACCAATGAGCTGTTCTTAGAATGCATAACAAACTTCAGCTACCTTTTAGCCTTCAGGTAATAATGGTTGTTTGGTTTAATTTCTACGTAAATTATAAACTGATAAACATAATACACTATACCTATTTTGTCCTAAATATGTTAATTAAAAGTGCTGAAATCCTTACGAAACATTAACCTGATAAGCGGAATTTATTAACCTGCAAAATTAAAAATCCTGCTTTATGATTTCAGCGTTTTCATCGGAAAATGCAATGTGTTTGAGTTAGAGCACTCTTTTACGTTATTGTCTGAAAGCAAAATCCGCCATTTCACTAAAATGTCTAAAGCTTTTAGGAAAACTTTTAACAACTTTGTAATTCTAGTTTTGTGTACATTGCTGAAAACTTCAAGTGTTTTAATTCAATGTCTGGGATTGTACAACGTTTAGTAGAGAGCTTTACACTAAGCCCTCTACCAAGTCTGTATTAATATTGACAGTTCGAAAATACCGCAACTAAATTGGTATTTGTGCTTGTGATTATTTGGATATTTTATACAGAGTTAATATGAAAAGTGTTAATGCAGAACAATCCACTCTATTCCCATTCGCTTTGACGTGTTGCATAATAGCAATGTTGCATTGAGGGCAATGCAGTGTCGCGGCCGTCCCGCGCGGCGCGTCATGCGAGCTGTCTTCTGCTCATATTGGCACAGAGTAATGGCGCGCTGCAATGGGACTTTGGAAAGGATGATGGGCANGTCAGAAGAAAACAGTGTTAATTTAATAAAAGTTTGCCGGAATTTTGTACAAATCTTAATGGACGATGGACAAACTGTCATCTATCTCTTCCCCAATTTTTAAGAAGAAACAGTGATTGGCTTAAATCTCCAATTAACTGGGTCTGGCAACTAGTTTTTGATGAAGACAAAATTGAGGAAAATGTTAGTTCAATTACTGAACCTAGTGAAAAAACAACGTCAAATATAGATGCAATTACCGAAAACATGCCAACTTCTACTACTTCCTTTATCCCGAGGAAACCGTTACATAAATTAACTCAGAAACAGAAAAAAAGATGAATTACACGTTACATAAATTAACTCAGAAACAGAACATTTTCCTCAATTTTGTCTTCATCAAAAACTAGTTGCCAGACCCAGTTAATTGGAGATTCAAGCCAATCACTGTTTCTTCTTAAAAATTGGGGAAGAGATAGATGACAGTTTGTCAATCGTCCATTAAGATTAGTACAAAAATTCCGGCAAAACTTTTTTTAACTTAAGAGCGTTTACGCAAAGCGCGGCGTTTCAAGGGGCATCATTGGAAATGATTCGCGCGCGGCGTTTTTTAATAGTTTTCAAATGTTTATAGCAAAACAATAACAATGAATTATATATCGATTCAAAGTAAATATTTTAAAGATGATGTTATTTTATTATATTAAGCTATTTTATGTTGAATTAAAGAAGAATAATGGTGTAAAAATCACTTTGATTTTTGGGTATTTCACGTTCTTTGAATTTGTGATTTCTTATTGTAAAATGCTTAAATCTAAGAATTTTCTCAACTAACTACACTCAGCGGCACGGAATTTGGCCCAAGCCTAAATACCCAGATATGAGGCCAAATAGGTGTTGTATACCTAAGTTTCATGTGACATGTTAACAAAACTTTTGTTTTTGTTAATTTAAGAGGGTAGATTAATAAAAAAATGCGTCTGTTTAACTTTTTTGACTCTAGAAACGCATTTCGTTGTCGGAGCGTAAAGAGTACGGGTAAGTTTAAATTCGATATTAAATGTTGTAAGGGTTTGGAGTTTGATTTTTTGTTTTTAAATTAATCTTAGGGTTATTCTCGCGTCCATAATTTGAGAATAATGCCCATTACTCCAGCTTAAGTTGCTCAAATAGTGTTGCTTAGAAGTCAAGGGCGTATGCAGCGGGAGATGGCTGAAACTTTCAATTTATGGCGTACAAACTTAAGATACACGTTAAAAAGGCATGACCAGACCGCCTTTTACACAAGAAGATCAAGAAGTCAGGAATTAAGGTGTAAATCAGCGCGCGATGACCCGATTATCGTGCTTGCAATATCAAGAAATCGGGTTCTCACTACGTTTGAGATACGCCAGCGTTTACAAACAGCAAGCCCAGTGAATATCAGTGAGCACACAATAAGAAGAAAGATGGAGGATCATAACCTGCATACTCGAAGACCAGCTCGAGGACCAGAACTTCTCCGATACCTTGGCGAAGTGCGACTTACGTTTTCTAGAGAACATGCAAATTGGACGAAAGGCTAATGGAGTAAAGTTCTATAATAAATCTATTCAATCTTGTGTTTTCCCTGATGTATGGAAAGAGGCCATAGTGAAACCTATACCTAAAAACAACACCCCTAATGAGGTAAAAGACCTCAGACCAATTAGCATTGCATGAAAACACGTGTAAATTAAATTATTTAGTGCGATGGCCAAGTCAATAATTTATGTAAAACGTTAAAGATTTCCTGGCCTGGACTTGGTATTACATGGATCTCACAACTTTTTACCGTAGAACAACTGAGTTGCGAGACTTGGTTTTTTTGACAAGTATTGTTTTTGATGGGATTAAAGAGATACCTATGTCAATTTCCTAAAATGAAATGAGTAGTCAGCCCTGGTGGTGACCGCCAAGTTGCGCACAACTTGTTACGTGCACATGTGCCGGCAGATTGCTGGCTGGAGGTGATTTCACCAGAACTTCTTTGGTTTCAGCTTACACAATACTCTAACGAAACAATTTACTGTGTAAGTAATATTAAAATAAGTTAAGCTTATTTATAAAATAACTCTGCGAGACAAATTTAGTTACCTACAAACTAATCTCTCAAGCTGGCAGGTATTTTTGGTATTTCAGCTGAAATTATTTATTAAATTTTTAAGAAATGTACTTATAACGTAATGGTTTCCTTGAATTTCTTATTATTTCATTTCTTAGAAGTCTTGGAATGATTTCTGTTTCATTTTATTATTGTGTATTTGATTCAATGAGTTAGAGTAAAAACCTTGGGTTGAACAATTTTGAAATTATGAATTTAAGTACACACGGTTTTTTTATTTTCATTCCACCTAACTATACTTACCGTTTCTTTTGCAAAATTATTAGTAGTAAAATGTAGAGCTACTATTATAGGTTAGGTACTAGAATTTCTTCCCTAAAGGCTGGGGACATTCTCAGTACATACTTGGATATAATTATGTAGACTAAGACTGGGTTGCACCATTCTAATTTAACTTTGACAAACGAGACTGAGTTGCACCACCTCACTTTAACGGTAACTATAACGATAACCGGTGCTTTTTGTATGGAGTTTGACAGATTTTTGACGTTTGTCAAAGTTAAATTAGAATGGTGCAACCCAGCCTATGTGTATGGTATTATACGAAAGTGTATCTGTATTTTCATCTAAACTCAATATTGATCCCAGCATCGCTTGTAGCTGAGTGACTAGGTAAAGGCTAAACGTACTACAATATTTTTTTGCCTTACAATCACTTACATAGAACATAAACAACTGAAAGTTTTTACCCGTACCAATGTAAATTGTATCTTAATCTTTAAGAAATAAGTCAACCTTTTTCACGCACAAAAAAAACAAATAAATAAGGGTTCTCATCTTTACTCTCAACCGCTCCTTCCACCCCATAACCGTATCTCATCGCGTACAAACAGCGCTCATCCCGGCCCGCGCGTCACGCACCGCGTCCCGTGACGTAACGGAGGGCGCGGGAGGGGAGGGAGGCTCGGATCGATCCCTCATCAGGCTGTTTTGCGGTGGTAATTGCGTTAGACCGTGACCTGCCTCCATCGCGCGAACGGAGTAACGAACTGGTTTAAAGATGGTAAATATTGGAGATGTTTGTTTCTTATGATTTACTTATAACTCCGCGCTGACTGTGCCGTTATAATTTTAACGATGAAAATACATCCCTTTAAAATACGCTCCCATCTTACCGACCACGTATAGGTATATGAGTACACCCGTAATGTAGAATATAGGTAGGTACTCTATTGTACATCCTACAAGACTGATAAGAACCCAGTCAATAGGCAAGAGAAATAATGAATGTTTATTAAATAAACCAAAAACATAATTTACAATACGCGCGATAGAATCATAGACGACATTAAGGTTGGGCGATAACTGATTAAATAAAATAAGTTCACTGCACTGGAGTCGGGGCATTACTGGCGTGCCAGTTCGAAGACCTCGGTGGAAGAAAATATTCGCCACAATATTAATTGACTGAAAAGGATTGCCAATGCCTCTTAGGAATTAATGCTCAGAACTTACGTTTAAGCTTCTTTTAATTTACTAGACTAGACTTAGGAAACAGGTGGCCCATAAACTAAAACAACCATAAAGTCAATCTATACTTGACTATGAAACTAGCGTTAAAAGTTAGACTTTATTCACACTCATAGATGAATTTTATAACAAAGCCATATTCATCAAAATTTGAATTATTAGGCTGGGTTCCACCATCTTACTTTAACTTTGACCATCGTCAAAAAACTGTCAAACTCCATACAAAAAACACCGGTTATCGTTATAGTTCGGTCAAAGTTAGGTGGTGCAACTCAGCTTTAGAATTAGACCCTACTTTTCACTGTAAGATATCTGCAATTTATTGAGGTTTTCATGCTTTACCAAATCACTTGAACGCCAATGAAAAACTAATCGTATAGTTAAGGAGCTTTTGCGTCTCAAATGCTTTCAACTTCAAGTGCACCTGGTCTGGTCCGCTTATTGAATCCATTTGTTTCGTTATTTAAAAAGCTAGGAAAGCAATTCCTTTGAGTTGTCGGAGGTTAATAACTAAGTCTTGGTACACCGAGACCGAGAGGCCTTGAGGGCAGCTGCTTATTGATTCTGCACTCGTAGCTGGAAATAATAAACTAGTGGAGTTAATGCTAACAGGGTTATTTGATTTAGGAGGAGAAATTATTTTACTATGTGATTTACTTACTTCGTCGTTTTAGAAATAAGATACAACATCAGCTTAAGCTTTTACTAACACTTTATGTATCTCAGTTATCCGAAATAAATACTTTTTATTATTTATTTATTTTTACTTTAGGTGTACTGTACTTACCGAATGTAAGGTAGAGCTAAGAAGAAATTAAGTATTCTTTCTAAAATCCTATTTATCTTCCCAGAAAAAAACTGCGATCATAATATCTTTGGAGTGGTGATATGAGTTTTTATTATTAGCAACTTGGGGAAAATACCTACAGAGTTAAATAATCTGAAAATTATCGTAGTGAAGTGATTAGTTAGATCATGAGCGACTATCGATATAGGTATGTAATCTTTGCAGGTTGTGGAAGCGATATTTTGAGGTATCTACTTAAATCCGTCTATTTCTTATACAATTATACATAAATACATTTCTATCGAGTATCGGAATCCACCTAAACTGTGAAGTCATGGGAAGTTCTTTCCCGAATCAATAAATAACGCGTATTCATCTCGAGCCGTCTGCATCTGCGTGGCCGCGGCGATGCTATCGCGTAACAAATGGCTCGGATTGTATCGCTCAAGCCACAGACTAACTACTTTTATGCTTCAAACGTTACACTATATTTAGTGTATCTAAACATAATACTCGTAATATCAGCTCAATAAATAATCATTGCGTCCAAATCAAAGTGCAATTTACAGGCTGAAATTTTGGTGAAAAGTAATTCAATATAACGTAACAATAGGTAGTGTAATTAAGGCTGAGTTGCACCATCTTACTTTAACAAACGTCAAAAATCTGTCAAACTCCATACAAAATGCCCCGGTTATTGTTATAAGTAGTTACGGTTAAAGTAAGTTGGTGCTACTCAGCCTAAGAGTTAATCTATATCTATAGTATAAATAAAAATTAATTGTTGTTCGTTAGTCTGATTAAAACTCGAGAACGGCTGGGCCGATTGAGCTGATTTATGGTTTTAAAATGTTTGTCGTAGTCCAGGGTAGGTCTAAACGGTGAGCAAATAAGGAAAAATTGCGACGGCTTATTTATTGCCTTTAAGGCGGAACAGAGTTCGCCGGGTCAGCTAGTTTTTTTAATAATTATTAGCAGTGAAAATATAAATAAGAATGTGCCATCTGCATCGGACTAGACTGTGGCAAGAGAGTAACGAATCGGCGCCGTCACCGCTTCGACAACAGCGCGGCACCAGCGGAACACTTGTTCGCTGCGTCAACACAACCGATTGGCGCGACATAAAAATGGAAAAGAATCGCTCGCTACTAGCGCGGAATAGATAACTAATAGAGACGAACGCGATACCGAAATCTATTTTGTAAACGTATTCGATGGTGAGAAAAAACACTGTTAGATATTTTTAGAGTTTATTAACTTCGCTAGTCAGTCAACTAACTACCAATGAGCTGTTCTTAGAATGCATAACAAACTTCAGCTACCTTTTAGCCTTCAGGTAATAATGGTTGTTTGGTTTAATTTCTACGTAAATTATAAACGGATAAACTTAATACCCTATACCTATTTTGTCCTATGTTAAATTAAAAGTGCTGAAATCCTTACGAAACGTTACCCTGTTAAGCAGAATTTATTAACCTGAAAAATAAGAGATCCTCCTTTATGATTTCAGCATTTTCATTGGAAAATGTGTTTGAGTTAGAGCACTCTTTTACGTTATTGTCTGAAAGCAAAATCTGCCATTTCACTAAATTGTCTAAAGCTTTTAGGAAAACTTTTAACAACTTTGTAATTCTAGTTTTGTGTACATTGCTGAAAACTTCAAGTGTTTTAATTCAATGTCTGGGATTGTACAATGGCGAGCTTTACACTAAGCCCTCTACCATTACATGTCTGTATCAATATTGACGGTTTGAAAATACCGCTACTAAATTGGTATTTGTGCTTGTGATTATTTGGACATTTTATACAGGGTGAACATGAAAAGTGGTAATGCAGAACAATCCCCTACATTCCCATTCGCTTTGACGTGTTGCATAATAGCAATGTTGCATTGAGGGCAATGCAGTGTCGCGGCCGTCCCGCGGCGCCGCGTCATGCGAGCTGTCTTCTGCTCATATTGGCACAGAGTAATGGCTCGCTGCAATGGGACTTTGGAAATTTGTTGTTTGTATTTTTACGACGGCAGCTTTGAGTTAGATCTGGACGTAAACTCATGCACCTTTATCACAAAAACAAAATCGTTAGTTTGGAATTATGTTGTACTAGCTAGTGCTATGCCTATGCCAGCTAGATTGGTGTATAATAATTAATTTTCGGGTAGTGCAATGAAGTTTTAGTATAATTTTTTATTTATTTATTTTATTTAGTGCACAAAACACAGATATAACCATAAAATAGCGTAGAACAAAGCAGGTTATTGCTTCGCTAAAGCAGTAATTGATTGAATGTGTTTTATAATTTCAGAAAGAACAAATGCTGAGTGGCCGTGTACCAGAGATCTACGATAATGCTGGGTGGAGCTCCTGATCGATGAGGTAAGTGCTCATTCTCGTAACCTGATCTCCTAAAATGGATCTTTTAGGTACTATGTATTTTGCAGGTAATAAATCAGCTATACTTGTATGTGAAACTAAAGTAACGTAGCGCGTCGGTACTATATTAATTTAGGCATATTTGTTTTAATAAATACAATCATGTCCAACTTTATCCATCATAGTTCAGTTATGTTATGTATGACTAAATTGCCCGCACATCCCACGTGGAGCCGCCCCATAACAAAAGTAATCGAATCAACCAATAGTTCAATAGCGGTGTATTTGTTTTGCGAAGTTAGTTCCATTCCAAAATGTTTGCTTGAAGTTTGGAAGCTATTGGTGTGTGATGAATGACTGGAGAATACACACAAACTATTGGCTCCATTTAAAACTCAGCGTAGGTAATTATACTGTATTATACATATTATTATAGTAGAAGGTGCTATACTTCATTGTAATGCAATGCTTGTAGGTACGGTAGGTGTATACCTAACTAGGGTGGTAAAAAGTCACCCTCCTTCTGGCGCAGTAGGGTAAAAATAGCAAGATTTACAATATAACAATGATCCCGTACCCATCCACTTTATGTTATCATATTTTTACTGCGCCATTTTCGTGGGACGTACTAAATTACGGCTGGCCTAGACGCTACACGGCTACACATATTTTAGACTTTGAAGGAGATAGCTCATAAATAATATATACCTACTATTCTACTATTCTATTCTAAATAAAAACTATTCTATACCTACCTAACAATTGTTTGTATAAAAAAAGTTTCAATTAGTTATTTTAAGCAGTATTGATGATCCAGAATTACAGGTAGACAGATCTGAGAGTAGAGTAACTGTAGTCTACTTAATATTAATTATTTTATAGATTTTATTAAATATTGTCATTTACAAATCAATGTGACTACAACTGTTACAACGCGAATCACCTTGCAAATTATATTAAATACATATTATATCCCACAAATGTATTTAGAGCAAATTTAAGGCCAGTGTTCTTATCCTTCCCTAATGCAGCCTCCGCTGGTGATGCTCCCTTAAAAATAACCTCATCAATAATCCCTCCTTCTCCCTCCGTCGCTTTATTTATACCTGGCCTTTGCGGGCCTGAAACTTTAACTAGCCGCCTTAATTGGGGCATGCATAATGTAGCGTATCACTTATGGGAAGAAAGTGGGACCCTATTTATTGGCCAATAAATAAGTTAAAAGCAAGACGGATCGGCTGTGCGCTCAAAAGGTTTATTTTTGGCCTTAAGTGCTGCCAACTCACCTTTAAATATCCTTGAGCGAATGTCCTAAATAAATCAAACTCGAATACCATTCACAAAAACCGCCTAAATTGATTTTGAAATGTTTGGATTGTACGAATTCAAATCAATTTAGAGAACAAGACTTGAAATAGAATTTGCCTGTGTAGTAGTTTCATATTTTCCCAGAAATGGTGGCGTAAAAAAGATTCTTTATAGGGGCGGGATATCCTTTTAACTTTGAAAACTTACTGTTTGTCTGTATAGTAATGTGTCCAATTTTATTTTTCTCCCGTATCTTCTTTTATTTACTGCTTATTCTTACAAAGTGTAGCACCTAGCGAATAGTGGATACTCTTGCAAAGCAACAGAACAACTTTGTAAGATTATCCAGGGAAGTATTCTTAGACCACTCGTTTTATCTTTGCAAGCGATCTCAACAAACGTACAAAGACACAAAGCTCGAGAAATACTGTACAATACACTCTACATATTGCATATTTCTATAACAGTATTACAAAAAATACATACATCAGATAGGAAGCATCTTTATGAATCAATTACAGCTATAATTTATATTTTTAGCATACGTGAACAATTTTGTCTATTGTATCTTTTTCAATTAATCAAATGCACCAGTATGGTTTCAAAGCATTCTCATAGACTAACACGTAAGTTTTTAATTCTTCATCATTATTAATTGTTGTTGTATAGAAAAGAATAGAATGAAAATAAATGTGAAATGAAATTAATGAAGGTATGTACACATCATCTACATGAAAGTAACGTTTTTACTTTATTTTTCATCTCATTTTCTCGTCGCGAGCAACTAAATTAACCGGGAACGTCAAGCCGACTTAATATTGACACGTATTTTTGTAAGGGAATGATACTGCGATGTTTTCTTTGTGAACGATGATCCTCCGAAAACAATTTGACAGCGTTCAATTCCGTTTGTTTTGTGCAAAAGGTTTGTTCCGAAATGATATCGGAATTTATACAAATGGGAACTTGTAAGCCTTTTATAGTGCCACTTTTAATAATATGGCGACATCTTCGGTAATCAAAGTTTCAGTACCCACTACGAGTATAGCTGGGCTAAAGTAATTACTTCTTTGAATTGTCAACACTTAATCCCGTAATTTGAAATAGTTTTCTCTTTAGGTAATATATAACTAACCACCCTTAAAGTCATCACACAGCTGCTACGAACTATTTGATGAAAGGACACTTCAGTAAAAGTAAATCTATCAACTCGTAATAACCAGCTTTAACTTCATCAACCCGAAGAGGCCGTGTCTATGGAATGACAACTACGCAGTTTTAGTTCAATCTTTCTTGGCCTAAGGGAGGTTAGTACAGAATGCCTACTGTGTCTTATACAGACATCAACTTTAGTTTAGTTACTTGTGGGAATCAGACCAGAAGCAACTACTTCGCTTAACTCTCTCTTCTCTACTGTTTTGTTCGCAATGTATGAAAGCAGCGATCATGACGGTTTCAAATCAAATGTCCGAAGTATCCAACGTCTTAAGGGCAGAAACTGCGTTAAACGGGCCCCGGCGCGGTTTCATACAAAGTGCTCCCGCGCTGGGGACTTTCGTATGAAACCGCGCCGGGGCCAGCTTAACGCAGTTTCGGGCCTAACGAATTATTCTATTTTTAATGTGTTTAATATTGTTATTGTAATTGTTTTGGTGATCTTCATAAATAAATTACCGAGTCTGCCTACGCTGTGGCGTCGGCCCGAGAGTCTGATTAAACTCGAACATTTCGAGAGCCGCTTGTTCGGAGTAAAATAAACTAAATAAATGTATCAATTAAGCCGCGCTTAAGTTTTATTTAATTTGTTTGCTTCCAATGAGGTTAATGAGAAATCTTAATTGGTTTTGCGTGAAACAATGAATAGCCGCTGAAAACACATTTTGTAGCTGGAATACATAATTACGAAGTGCTTCAAGCCTTCAATCAACTTGTGTATGGCTCGGATAAAGGATAGAGTCAGGCCAAATTAATGTTTAAGATCTTCAAAGGGTGATATTTTATCAGTGTGTTGTACGGATAAATCATTTTTGTGCATAGTGATAAGTACTTTTCAATGTAATGACAAAAACAACTAACTATTATTTTAAAATAAATTCTATGCAGATAACCTTTGAAAATACTCGGGCAATAGTTTTTATGTCAAATGCATGACGTGGTCGTCCCTGCGGCGGTAGTCGACAATTTACTATGAAAAAATCAAGTCCAAAACACAATCAGAATATTTTAATAAACGGAGGTAGCGGAAACTAGTTGAAAGTACATAATCCACTGAATTTCAGTTTGTCGACGCCGCATAAATATGCGGCTCTCACATAATTCTTCGGAAAGGTTGAAATTAATTAAACTTTCAAATTAAATTATTGTGGGTAGTGCCTCCGCGGCCTTCAACGCCCTCTCTGGACAAAGACAACAAGGGAACAGCCAAGTCATTATAATATTCTCAGAAAAAAGGTGCTTACATTATTTTCCAACTAAGCAGAAATGGGCGAACACGTGGGATTGTGCAAAACATATTCATTTTCACAAAACAGAACATACGAGAAATTAATTCTCTGATGTCTTGGCTACTGTAGAAAGAACAAATAGTAGTAGAAGTTTATATTAATATAATTTTTTACGAGTTAGCAATCAATAAAGCAATTAAATAAGTTTTAACATTTGAAAATTACACTTTAATTTTTCTTGTAAATATGAATACGATGGTGAAGTTTTTTAACAGCTGAATATTTTATAAATGTCTTATCGATTTCAGGGCAGTCCCTTAATTCAGATAAAGTTTACTAGTCAAAGTCATCATAATAAATACTGACAATGTTTCGCCTGTTTTGATTACGCTGCGAGTTTTGTCCACTCGTAATTAGTTTTCCATGGAATAGATTTGCGAAGTTTGCAAGCGGCCGTTTGGTAACCGACACTGAATGTGTAATGGGAGCGCGGGTGACGTCCAGCCGATACGATTGTGCTCCGAATAGGCCGCGGCTTTCAAATCGCCCGCCATTACAATGTGACAAAGGGCAGCAGTTCTATTCCCGCGAAATTGACATTTATCTAGCCCGGGAAATGTTTTTCGGAGCCATCATCTGGGTACATTTTGAACTTACATAGTGAATTTTTGAGACAGAACCGTATCGAATCAACTGCGGCTACATTTCTAGTGTACGTTTTATATTATTTAAATTCATAAGTGCCACTTGTGGTCTAAACTGAATAAATATTTTTGATTTTGATTGAAGAAAACCAACACGATCAACAGTTCGATCAAGAGTTGGATTATGGTTTGGTTATGAAATCGTAAATATAGCATTAGGTGTTTTTTTTGGTATTTTATTAAACACTATTTCTTTAGTTAGGTATTTCTTCTGTCCGTCAAAATATGCAAATACACCTCTGCGCCTTTCTGTATTACGTATTCACTAGCATGTCATATGGGAATGAATGGGTAATGTATACACGTCGCAGCTTTTAGGCTGAAACACATGAGTAAAGTGACTTTGAAAAGCTTTTTGCTATTCCTGAGCTGAATTGATTCTAAAACGTTATTAGTATTTTATTAAGCTGGTTCTTTTTTCAAAACAATCCGATTGTTCTTAACACACTGATAACGAATAGTTACACAAAGAGATTTATGCAATGTCTGTCTCACCACCTGGGACTCGAATTCAACCTACGAGTCGAGAGTCTCACTTTCTTACCATAGATCTAATGGAGGCGTCGTCAACATCAAATATAACTTTATTATAATCGACTATGTATTGGTATTATTGCAAAAGAGACACAACAGCATTTTTCATGACTCATACTGTAATGATAAAATTGTTATGCTATGGTGCCTATGAGGGGAAAATCTCATTCCAAGCAAATGAACGCAAAATTGTTGGAATATTACTAATAACGACTCGTGATAAATTAGAGTATGCACTAATAATAAATCCTTGTTTGCCACGTGTCGCATCAACAGGCGGAAAGTGCACTACAAAATGAACTTAATTGCTTTAGCTTTGAGTGCTCGCTGACGGACTGCTGCCCAATTGGCCGTGCAGTTCGAGCTAAAAACTTCGTTAGTATTAAACTGCAAAACATTTTAGCGAGATGGACCGTTGCAGCATTGAAAATAGAAAACAGAAGCTGCAGAGCAAAATATGCTCAGTTTCATAATAGGACGAAATGGATGAACATTGGAGACAGAATAACTTCAGTCTATTTATTTGCGGTTTCGTCTAATAGAAGCAGTTTTTAATTTTTATTATGGTCATTTTTAGGGCGCACCGCTTAGGGAAAATTTATCTGGTACCTATTGGCTCTGTGCACGATTACAGCGCCAACTAGCGTCCACAACTTTGTGGGCTCTGTCACATTGACATTTAGGTCGTATATTTGTGAAAAAATATCAAAATGAAAAAATTACAAATATTTTCAACTAATAAATTGTTGTGATACCACGATTTGGGTGGAAAAAAGGTTTTGAAATCATTTTGGTCATTCAAATCAAATGAGGTAAGTCCAAAAAGTGTGTTTAATTTTGATTGTGTCAGGGTTTGTTTACTTCATTTATAATTGTAGTTTTACAGTGAAACAAAAAGAAAAAGCTACTTTAACGGTTTCATTATATAACAGTAAATATATTTAAATGTTCCTGTATCGCTAGTAATAAATTAAATATCGTTTTCAGATTGAAATGAGTATTGTTTTGAAGACCGGGTTTGTGAGTTTTACAATATCAAATTCCAACCACAAACCGTATTTTAAGGAAAGTTGTTGGTATTGGCTGGACAAGTCCGAGATGTAGAAGAATTAAGAACAAAATAAAGGCAGAGTTCAATAATTCACGCTCTCATCATAAGGCAAACATCTCTGCACAACAACTACTGTGACTCATTTTTGTACTACCACGTTGTATAGTCTAGTTGTTTCCAAATTGTAAACGGCTATTAAACCAGCCCTATCGAAATACAGTCCACTCTTTTATTTAAGTTCCCAGTAGGACCCTTTTCATGCGATTAATTAATGATATTAAAATGTATTATGTAAAATCGCTTTGCCATTGACAGATACATCTGATGACAGAGCTTACATTATTTCTACTTTTGACCACCATGAGCGCTGCGATCGATTATGTTACCCCCACCTAGTACTTCGCACCCAGCGAATACAATTCCCAAAAGGTTTATTTATACTTTCCATTGCCCCATCAAAATTAATTTTATTTATACATAAAGCCACTAAATTATGTAACTTTTCATTGAAAGAAATCCTTTAGCCAACAATGACACCTTTCAGAAGCGGGCTCGGCTCGGCGCGGGTTCCGGGAAGCCCGTGCTTAAATTATCGTGACATTTGCCACAGTTCCGCGAAACTGGATCTGAGTTGTTGTAAAGTATTTCAAGGAACTTGTACAAAGTGGGCGCTTTTAAATAGTCAATGACGATTTTATCGGATTTACTAAACACTTACTACCTACTCATCAAATTCAAAATGATGAAATCGGATGTTTTCTTTTACGAGTACCTAAGCGTACTCGACTAGATCTACCTTAGTACGAGACTAGATCAATTACGTTCTTTTACAAGCTTATGCCTGCGTGAAATGCGGTCTGTCACAAAAAGTTTTGTTAGCGCGTCATATTAAAGTTACATTCCCGTAAAATAACTTCTTAGAAAACCCTTTATAGGCTGACCTACTTTAGGTACGCATATTGCCGTCTGCTTCTGATCACGCAATACTTTGGGCTGCAAGTTGATAATATCAGTTGTTCTCTATTAATGTATTAAGACGCACATTGCTAGCAAGTGTAGGCGAGGCTGCTCCTCCCAGTCGCTCCTCCCAGCAGCGTCGGGCCTGGCAGCTCGCCAGCGCTATTGATTGACGCGCTCCGCGGCCTCCGCTGCAATCGTTGCTGATCAATCATGCCTACAGAATGAATACATAATCCATTTGTACGAGCTCTTGTACAAACACAGTCATTTCCTTAAGATTTATTTGCATTTCTGTTTTTCTCAAGTATGTGTATCATAATAATATCGCAGATTTAGTCTCTCGAAGTGAACGAATTGTGTTGAACGAATCGAAAAAACTATGTTTATCCTTGTTGCTATGCTTAGTGGGGTTCGTTTTGTTTTTCTACATAGGTACTTTGTATCAATGGTTGCTGAAAAAGTTTCGAATTTGTCTTTTACTCAATTTAATCAAGCAAAATTTTAATTCATTAGGTATCATAGAATGCTTTAATGAAAATTCATCAATATTTATAACATCTTTGTAGCAACCCAATAAAGAACCGGAATTATCAGTTTCTGCAGAATCTTAAAAGTACGAGTAAATCATCCTATTGGAAAGTATCGTGGGCCAGGAAGGAGCTGCTCGGGCGGCAATTAATCGCTCGCTGCCGCGCTGCGCCGGCGCCGCCTCGTAAATACCAGCGATCGCTTCCGCCGCCCGCCCAGTGGCCATGGCGCCCAGGGCTGCCGCTCGCACTTTACCTTTACCTANAACGAATGTCATATTATAACAAAAATTATATCAATTTTAAACTAAATTCTTGAGCTTTGGAGTTAGCTGTGTTGGGTCAACCTCGGCTAGGAACCAGCCAAAATACGAGTAAAGTATGTTGCCAACGATTGTGATTCTTTAGCCGGCGATAAGAGTGCTCTTGGCAGCCCTGAGCCGTGCGCAGGAAACACGGGCGAAGCGAACAGCTCACTGCAGCACACAGGCCGCATCTACAGATACAATTCGCTAGATCAAAACCAAATACATTTTTCACGCTCTATGTCTGTAAAGCAAGTAGGTACCTACCTACTTTGTACAGGTTTAATTTTCTTTGGTTCATACTCATAATGCTTAACTGATTGTAAATCATACTTCGCTTTTTCAAACGGTAACATTTTTTTTTAACAGAAATAATAAACATTTCCAAGTAATTTGGAAGAGATCGCTTCATAGCGATAAGACCGCCTAGTTGTACCTTGTGTGTTCCTTTTCTTTCTGTTCTTATTTTTGGTGTGCAATAAAGTGTATTTATTATTGTTATTAATATTATTAATACAGCTTATCCTAAAATTAAGCAGCGCAGAACCGGTTGTTATGAAAATCCTTATGGGAGAGGCTTTTGTCCAGCAGTGGACGTCATTTGGCTGAAACGAACCAACTGTAAAATTAAATTCACAAACAAACCCAAACAAACTCAACCATTTTATTTGCCATTAAGTAGGGTACAGGTACAGATGGAATACAGGAAAAAGCTCATTATCCTACTCAGCCAATTACCAACAACAAGTTTCACAAAGTTATTGTATTCCATAGATAGGTAATGTTGTCCCGAAGTGGCAGCATGTTATAAATAGGACATTTGTGTTCGAGTGCCGTGTAGAGAACAAAAACGATTTGATTAAAAATGTACTTGTATTTTGACAAAAAACCCGATCCTGCAGCCCGTCCCATGACGAGCAGCGCGTAACAAACGAGCCGCCGCGCCGGCGCAACGACGGGCATTTGTCCGGCGCCCGCGGCGGCGATTTGTTTGCCGGAACCTTCATTAATAATGAGCCGCTTTTTTGATGGGATAATTTTTATGAGCTTGTTATGTCGGGATCTAGGAGCGGCCGGGGCGGGCGGCCGGGCGGCTGAGTTACGAGCGCGCATTTACAACGCTCGTGAAACTTTTGATTGGATGATTTGGTATGCTGCAGTAGTGAAACACTATGGCAGCTGATATTGATAACATTGTTAGATTCGATAGTATTTTTAGTAGCAGATTCCTTGGGCATTTCAGTGTAATCATATTTAAACGGCGGCGCATGTCTAATCTGTTGCAACTGGAAGAGCAGTTTAGTCCAAGCCAAGATTTTGTCATTTTATTGGTGCATCAATCATTATTTCTGTACATTATATTTTTTGTTGCAACCGTCACAAGAATGAGAAACCTATCAGCGCAGTATTCTCATCAGGCATGCACAGCTCCCCGGGGCCGCGGACGCTACGTTTCCTGCCCCGGACAAATTGAGTTTCATACAATCTGCGACCTGGAGATATGGCGGGCCCCCGGGACTCATTTGGGACCCGCCGTTGACATAGTTTGTGACGGCTCCCAAAGTTAATTCCTAACGATAATTTAAAATTAATTGTTGGGTAATATTGCAGTATTTGTTTTTATAACTGTATCTTGCCTTACACTGTATGAAATGCAACGCGAAAGTTTAAAATACTATCAATGTACACATGGCCACACTGTTAACTATCCATTTCTGTTTTTCTCTCGCTCCATTAAATGGCGATTCTTTGCGATAGAAAGACACGACATGACAGGCAATGGATAGTAATTAACACTGTTGCCGTTGGTACATTGATAAATAGGTACGATAAGTGTCAGTATGTAGATAATTTGTGAACCATTTTTTATTCGTTAAATATAAGCCACTCGCGAAAAAATCTGCCTTGAGTTTTGACACAGTTCTCGTTGGCGTCGGGTCTAACGTACATTACTTTGCACCAGCCCCGGGCTCCGCTGGGAGCCGTCTTGCTGCTTGTCCGTCCATGATTTGCAAAGTGAATAGGGTTTCATTAGGGAGATTTATCTGTGTGGCATCTCTATGTGGAGCAGGATTACATTAACTACTCCATTTGGCGCTAAAGAATAGTGATGATAAAAGCGTTGATTGGATTTGTATCCAATAAAATTGGTTGCAAGCGTAGAGATATAGAGAGATGCCAATTAATGCGCTGAGTTCGAAACTCAGTGTCGCATTAGAAATTGACACACACAAAGTAATCAAAATACTCTTATGTACTCATTATCCACTGTGGTAGCAGTACTCAACGTTAGAATAATCTTTAGTAGAGACTAGCGGCCGCCCGCGACTTCGTACGCGTGAATCCCGTTTTTCCCGCTAATTCCCGTTCCCGTGGGAATTTCGGGAATTCCTTTCTTAGTGCACCTCTACGGTACCTAAGCTACGTCCCTTCCAAATTTCAAGTGCCTACATTTAGCCGTTTAGGCTGTGCGTTGATCTGTCAGTCAGTCAGTCAGTTTCTCCTTTTATATATTTAGATGAAACGGATAGTTGTTTGGCCGGATACCGGATACCGGATATCCGGCCAGCTGCTAGGCCGGATAGCCGGATATCCGGCGGCCGGATAGTTGGCCCATTGTCTCGTTGCATGTCGTGATGAATTTAGGTGCTTCGAACGCGATCAGTGGGTCTATTAGTAGACTAGACTAGTCACACTTTTCGAAAATCGATCAGTCCGAATAGAAAGACAGATTTTGCCACTTGTCTATGGGGCAGGTCAATTCGAGCGATTTCGGTTGCCATTGTGAGTGTGTGATTGAATAGCAGAAAGGGCATCATCCACGATCCATACATTTTTGGTCCAAAATCAAAAGTGCCAGCCAACAAAAAAAGTGCTGTATTCTGATAGAACACGTCCGTCTTAGCATTTGTTACTATGGCACCAAAGCCATGCCAAGCCATTTAAAAATGCCATGTTTTGGCAAGATTCACTCAAGACTTCATTTGTTTTAGTAAATAGTTTAATCGTAATGTTAAAAAGACACGACTTTTAGAACTCGAATACTACAATGCACAGTGGTGCTACAGCTTTGCTGCCATAGTAACAAAATTAAATGCTAAGGCGGACGTGCTCTATCAGAATACAGCACTTTTATTTTTTGGCCGGCACTTTTGATTTTGGACCAAAATGGATGACGTCCTTAAATTAGTTTACTTGCAGCGTAATCTGACTGAACTGCATAATGACTGACAGACCATCCATCAGTAAAAAAAAGATCGCCTATTTTATTTGGCAATATTTCGACTTAGGGCTGATTTTTCAATCATCGGATAACTTGTAACTAAAGAATAAGTTTGGCACATTGACAGTTTTAGTATAAGAAACATGTCAAAATGACAATTTTTTTCTTCGGTTCAAAGTTATCCGACGGTTAAAAAATCGGCCCTTAACAGATATTTACTATTTATGTAGGTATTCGTCATTAGAGTGAATAGCCCAGAATAAGAAATTAGGTTTTTTAAAGGCCTTAATATGGCTTTATGTAACTTTTTGGACTTTAAATAAAAGCCGTCATTATTATAATTCAATTTTTTTTATGTTTACCTCAAAGATTAATGTATTTCATTGTATTAATAGGAAATTGTCGTAGTTTTATAATATCCGGTATCCGGCCGGATAGTGAGTTACTATCCGGTATCCGGCCGCATAGTAAATTTAGGCCGGATATCCGGCCTACCGGATAGTTACCGGATATCCGTTTCATCTCTAATCTTTAGTACTACGTAAGCAATGTAAGCTGTTTACATTATGACGTCTGCAGCATTGTGATCTATTTTTGGGCATATTGCTGCGACACCGGCCCCGCCCCCTTGTCACCCTTTAGTTTCTGTGATCTGTGAAGCATTCGGTTAAGTATCATTTTTACCCGGGTATTTACTTTGGCTTTCGTTTATCCTAAATTCAGAATTTAGAAGAACCTAGTCAGGACTATACTTGATATTAGTCAAGTAAATGCAAAACTAATAGATAACAAGCTATGGACAGTGTTACGAGAGGCTCCGTGACGTAGCAGGCGGTCCCGCGGGGCTCGTTGGGGCGCGGACACGTTCACGAACGAACGGGCCGTGTCGGGCAGGAATGGGCTGTGTAATTCAATGGCTGCTATGTAACACATAAAGCAATATAAATTGCTTTGTGTGTGATATAGCATACTACACAAATACTGATAGAATTACAAGAAACAGAAATAGTTGAAAAGACACGATTAAGTGCCTTTTTCCTGTGATGCGGATTTCAGCACGCATGCAACCGAAAAAGGAATTTAGGGCCTTATTACAAAAAAAGTTAAATCCGGGACGAAAACTGGTTTAATATGACATTTCCATGCTAAATGTCAACTTAAACCAGAGATCAACCAGAGTCAAACTTTTTGTATTAAGGGGGTTAGGGTTTACCTAAGTCATTAAAAATTGCATGTGCTAAAAAAGGTGTAATATAAAAAAAACTTAGTAGAGCCAAAAAAAGAACCATGAAAATCGATCGATTGTTTTGACTGAAAATGAAATTGCATCTCAAACCAACAGTTAGATACCATAACTGTTGGCCTAGCATGAATAGAAGAGATAATGTAGCTTCGCGATAATGTCGCAATGAACTGGACCCACGGCAGGCAAATGACAAAGCTGGAACTATGAATGTTCGGCTCATAACTCATCCCTTGGCAGTAAACATTCGCTGCGGGCGTATTCGCTTATCGCGCGGTAGTTAATAGCCGCGTCACTGCGTGCCGGGTGCGCGCGAGCATTCGTCATGCAGATACGACGTTGTACTGTCGAATTTGTATAGACTCATTGCTACTCTGTTCTGGATGATAATAACAATTAAATAGAGTACCTTCTTAAGGATTCAACCCCGCAACGTATTGATCATCATAATAAGAAAGATGCAAGCTCAAATATATTAATGAACTGTATAAAATATTTATAAATAAATTTTCCAGACATTTTAATGACATAATGCCATGTAATATTTTGCTAAACAATCATAATCCTGGCACTACAAATCGTGATTCAATGTTTATATTGAAATCATGGTTAAAGCTATTATACTGTAACCATAATTTGTGAATAGTGTTTCTAAGCGCAGCCGCCGCGTGGCCCGGGGCGGCTCACCTGCTCTCGGCCGTGGCTAGGCTAATGTACACTCAGCTGCGAATTTGATAATTATTATTTCAAATACATCTGTTGTAACTGTTAGAGCAGTTTACATATCAAGTAAACGCAGGAACATAATAGAACACCCTGTGTGCTAACTAAGTAGTTATTGTAAACAAAGAGATATGAGTACGAAACGAAAATTCATAAACGAATACGAGTAGTATGAACAAAGAAGTTTAGATGACATGAATGTGTCGATCGCTTAGCCCAGCATAATCTGGAACTGGTCGCAATTACCATTCATAATCAAGAGTGTTATAAATTCAGTGTCAAATACAGTAGGAATCCCTTTTACTTTCTGTGATCTGTGAAGAAGCCCTATAAAGTGCAATTTAAGCATTGACTGTAAGGTTTTTTCTCATAAAATCAATAAGGCCACATGTTTCCTCGCCCACCTGTACGAGGCAGCGCCATTTCCGAGCTGATTTTAACTAACGTGAACAAAGATGCATGCTCTAGCCGGCCTTAGGTGAATTAGCTGCTCTGAGGATGCTGTATTTTATGTTCAGCATCAGCATTTTGCCCAGACAGGGACTTGCTTTTAACCGGATCTTTATTTTAATGGCAAATGTTTTAATCCCAGATTTCAGATATCTAATTAATAGTAGAATCATAAGAGGGCTACACATACTGGGCAGATAGGTTTTGATCAACCAGATTTTCCGATATAACTTAAGAGGGCACATCAACGTATCGAAACTTTTACGAATTTGCAAGGTTTTCCCACCTAATAAGGCCGCTTGTAAACATCCGTTTTTTTGACCGGACAACGGCCCGATTTTTTCACCGGATTTAGCGGTGGCGTATGGTTTATAATGAACGTGTGCACATGCATCGGACATAGATCCGGCGAGAAAATTGACAGCAAACAAAGGATATCCGTTTTTTGACGGTCCGACGTCCGGTGAAAAAACGGATGTCTACAAACGGCGTAAGTTTTTTTTCAAATGAAAAGTTTGAATAAAATCTTCCACATTTAAAATAGTTTTGTAGGTACTTGACTATAACACCACCTCTTACACAAACGCGCGTAGNCTAAAAATCCTTTTTTTAATTTTCCAAGTAGTGTTACTCTGTTCAATTTGTTGGTGTAGTTGTAAGATTGTACCTCGATGGTCAGAAAAGCCAAAGTCCTCTACTGAGGTTTGCAAGTAGACTCGGTCTATGTTCGTGAATATTAAGTCTAAACAAGTTGATGTGGTAGGTGTAACTCTTGTTGGTTCTGTTATGTTTTGTGTGTAGTTATATTCTAAGAAAGTATCGAGTAACGTCTTAGAATGTCGATCCAGTACAAGCATATTAACGTTGAAATCGCCACCAATGATAACTTTTAGTTTACTATACTTTTTGCTTATATAGTCAAGAATAACTTTTAGTCTATTATAGAAAATCTCGTTCTCCCGTCCGTTCCAATATACTACTAATAATAAAATATTTAACTTAACAATTTCCACAGCACATAATTCAATAATATATTCAATAGACATGTCCGTAATATCCCTACGCTCTTCATACTCCAAGTCGTCCCGTAGTAGCACGCATACGCCGCCACCTCCGTAGTTTGTCCGGCAATATGATGACGCGAGGTCGTATCCGCTGTAGTTTATCAGTTCTAGCTTTCCGTGTGATAACCAGGATTCCGTGACGCATATAGCCTGGAATTGATTAGGCCTCTCGTTTAGAAATGCTTCCATAACGTGTGACTTGTTGAATAAGCTTTGCATGTTTTGAAATAGCNGCTCATTATCCACTGTGGTAGCAGTACTCAACGTTAGAATAATCTTTAGTACTACGTAAGCAATGTAAGCTGTTTACATTATGACGTCTGCAGCATTGTGATCTATTTTTGGGCATATTGCTGCGACACCGGCCCCGCCCCCTTGTCACCCTTTAGTTTCTGTGATCTGTGGTTGCAAGCATTCGGTTAAGTATCATTTTTACCCGGGTATTTACTTTGGATTTCGTTTATCCTAAATTCTGAATTTAGAAGAACCTAGTCAGGACTATACTTGATATTAGTCAAGCAAATGCAAAACTAATAGATAGCCAGCTATAGGCAGTGTTACGAGAGGCTTCGTGACGTAGCAGGCGGTCCCGCGGGGCTCGTTAGGGCGCGGACACGCTCGCGAACGAACGGGCCGCGTCGGGCTGGAGGAATGGGCTGTGTAATTCAATGGCTGCTATGTAACACATAAAACAATTTATAGATATATAGTATACTACACAAATACTGATAGAATTACAAGAAACAGAAATAGTTGAAAAGACACGATTAAGTGCCTTTTTATTGCGGATTTAGGCACGTGTACGGCCGAAAATGGCACTTAGGGTTTTATTACTCCAAGGACTTTATGTCATTAAAAATTGCATGTGCCGAAAAAAAAAGGTGTAAGTTAAAAGTAAATTCTTAGTAGAGCCAAGAAAAGAACGATGAAAATTGATCGATTGTTTTGACTGAAAATGAAATTGCATCTCAAACCAACAGTTACCATAGCTGTTGGCTTAGAATGAATAGAAGAGATAAATGCAGCTTCGCGATTATGTCGCAATGAACTGGACCCACGGCAGGCAAATGACAAAGCTGGAACTATGAATGTTCGGCTCATAACTCATCCCTTGGCAGTAAACATTCGCTGCGGGCGCATTCGCTTATCGCGCGGTAGTTAGCCGCGTCACTGCGTGCCGGGTGCGCGCGAGCATTCGTCATGTAGATACGACGTTATAGTGTTGAATTTGTATAGACTCAGTGGTACTCTGTTCTGGATGATAATAACAATCAAATATAGAGTACCTTCTTAAGGATACCCCGCAACGTATTTGATCACCATAATAAGAAAGATGCAAGCTCAAATATATTAATGAACTGTATAAAATATTTATAAATGAATTTCCAGACATTTTTAATGACATAATGCCATGTAATATTTTGCTAAACAATCATAATCCTGGCACTACTAATCCTAATTCAGTGTTTATATTTAAATCATGGTTAAAGCTATTATACTGTAAACAATTTGTGAATAGTGTTTCTAGCGCGTTCATACTCGTCCGCACCGTGGCCCGGGGCAGCGGCTCACCTGCTCTCGGCCGTGGCTAGGCTAGTGTATACTCGGCTGCGAATTTGCTATTTGTTATTCGAAATATCTAGATATATCAATTAACCATTTCTGGGGTAGTTTACATAATAAACAAGTATAAATGCAGGCACATAATAAAAGCATCTGTATTTTTTTAATAGCCGGTACTGAACAAGGAATGTGTCGATTGCTTAGCCCAGTTTAATCCAGTCCCAGTTTCCATTCATAATTTCAAGTCTTAGGCTGAGTTGCACCACCCTATTTTATCCCTAAAAATAACAATGACCGGTGCTTTTTGTATGGAGTTTGACAGATTTTTGACGTTTGTCAAAGTTAAAGTAAGATGGTGCAACTCAGCCTTATAAGTTCAGTGTCAAACTTTGTAAGAAGCCTCAAAATGCAAATTGCTAACAATGAAATCCATAGGCTGTAAGGTTTTTTCTCATAAAACCACATGTTTCCTCGCCCACCTGTACGAGGCAGCGCTATTTCAGAGCTGATTTTAATTAACGTGAACAAAGATGCATGCTCTAAGCCGGCCTTAGGTGAATTAGCTGGTTCGAGGATGCAGGGTGTGCTGTATTTTATGTTCAGCATCAGCATTTTGCCTGGACAGGGACTTGCTTAACCGGGTCTTTAATTTAATGGCAAATGTTTTAATGCCAGATTTCCGATATCTAATTAATATTAGATTCTTTAAAGGGCTACACATACTGGGCAGATAGGTTTTGATCAACCAAATTTTCCAATATAACTTAAGAGGGCACATCAACGTGTCGAAACTTTTAAGAATTTGCAAGGTTTTCCCACCTTATAAGTTTTTTTTTCAAATGAAAAGTTTGAATAAAATCTTCCACATTTAAAATAGTTTTGTAGGTGCTTGACTATAACACCACCTCTTACACAAACGCGCGTAGAGGCCCGTTAACGCGCCAACTGCCGCTAATGCGCACTTACGCGCGGCTGCGAGCTTAACGCGTTCGCCACTACTCACGCAGCCCCTGGAGAACAGACAACGCTGAACGCTGTATTTATAATTTAGCCTGAACTGTCTCACTACTGGAAAAAGACCTCATTCAAAGAACTACCGTTTATATGGCCTGAATCTGCATTTTTGCTGTGCTCCTAATTATATTTTACGGACTTACCTTTGGGGGTAATTGAAACATAACTATCATTTTTAACTATATCTATAACTATTTTTTTTCCGATTTATAACTCCTTCCTTTGATAAACGTTACTTTAGTGCAGCTAACCTTCTTTCCTTACCTTTAGTCACTGAGCTGGCTGTTTAATGTAGGTTTTGGCAAAGAGGTGCACCGTAACAGCTCGTCACGTAGTCGCGCAACAACTCACGTCGAACTATCGTTACCGCCGGGGGCGCCACCGCGGCCTGTCACGTGACAGCACACGGAACTCGTCTTCAACTGTCGTTACAATATGCGACACATTCCAGACAATGTTCAATGGTGTTATGGCAGCAGCTGTTGGAATACTAGACAATTTGCTGGTTTTTATAAAGTTGACTGCCATTCTTAACATGACTTATACTATAAAATTAATATTGGATTATGATGAATCAAAAGGAATAAATCCACACGCACCGATTCTCCAATTCTTTGCGACCTTACGTTCTCCAGTGTACACTCGAATCACGAAATCGGCCTCTGTGCTGACAGTCCCAAAATCATCTTAGATTTTCGGTGTCTACAAAAGCGCTTTTATATCCAATTTAATGATCCCCTCAGGTAGGTAGGTATTCCGATCCCGAGAAGGGGCATTGTTAATCAAAGTTAGAATAAAAATACCCTTCTGACGTCGCTCTAATAATATTTATTTTTATGATTGCGAGTAGGGCTGCCTCGTCAAATGTAATTGGACATGCTGCAGCTACAAAGTGGATTGAGTTCTGCTTAGCGGTGCGCGATTATTACGCATTAGTGCTATTTCACTTAGTACAAGGAAGAGATGTTGTAAAACTTAAATAAATATTTAAAAATAAATTAATTAGGTAATGGAAGCAGCAATTACGTCTGCTGACATGAGTTTTTTTTTTTTATAAAGTCAAGACGTCATACGTAACGCACTTCAACGCAACAACGCCCATGAAACATAAGAAGTAACAGGAAAAGCTGATAAGTTACCTATATGTTTATCTTACGATGAGCAGTTTTAGATAATCTGATTAGACTATAATTTGGATAGTGAGCAGCAGCCCTGATGGCGAGCTGTCATGGCCGTCGCTAACCAGGGCGAAAGGTCGGTAACGTAATAAAGATCTCAATTTTTCACTCGACTTCCTCCATCGAGGAATAAACGGCGAAGGGCGATTTAAGTTGTGGACCGGAGCCACCAGGTGGCCGTAAATTCCGCGGTCAATAAACTTATGTGGACGGCGGTATACCTATGGCCTTGTGGGGTAGTATTACCGCTTAGGCATACATTTCTTTTTGCTATAATGAATGAAGAATACTACTCAACAAAAGTCAAATTGAATGAATATTAATGTCACAATGAAAGGGACAAGAATAACTTTAATTCATAAAGTTTCTTTTTTAATCAGCTGAATACCAGTATCGTCCTTTTATTTCTTTTAGTTATAATTTATTTTACTCGCATCATATCTCTTTTAGTCCCCTTATCAAAGGTTAAAGGGTAAAAATAACTGAAAAAGTTTCAAAGGTGGAACACGAGATAATAAATGAAAAAGTAAGGAACGTTATCTAGGCGCTGAAGTTTATCACGTTTTACTGATCAAGAAATAAAATTCCTTAAATTGTATTTCAGAGAGTTTTTCTTAAAATAAATCGGTTATTTTATGTTACAAATAATTTCCAATGTTTGAGCTGTGCTTAGTGCGCATCACAGCCCTCTCTCGCACGTCGTCGCGTCCCGCGACCGCAGCATCACGCGCCGCGTCGCGTCGCGTCGCATCGACGGAATGCTAATGCCACCGTAACGAGGCTTTATGGATTATCATGTCACAAATTTATCGACTATAAATTGGCTTCCGATCCGCGTATTGAATTCAAAACACATTTCCGTATTAATTCCATTGAATCCATCAATTTAGCTGATGCTTTGCTTTTGCAACAAATGGGCTAGTGAATTGGCATTAAATTATATCCATTGTGATGAAAAATGTAGCTTTAGGCAATGCTTTTATGAAATTGATAATATGATTGAATTTGGGACATAATAGATCTATCGGTAATCTGACGTAATGTTATTAACGAAATCATTTCATTGAATAGGTGCTATTTATTAGGTGTGAGGTGAATTTCAGAGAACGTAGTTAGTTCTAATGCAGGAAACCATCATCAAATAGCCACATCAATTACATTAGCTTGTTGTATAACGTTTGCAATATTTTTTGATTAAGGTGTAAAAAGACGATGTCGTTGTAACATTTATAGATTTTATTTTGATATCACCGATACTTCGTAAGTTAGGGCTAAACAGAACATGCAGGCAACTGAAACAATAATTGTAATGCACGAGGGAGTGTTCCCCGGGATGAACTTAGCATACAGGGCAAATACTCGTAATACTAGCAAATGCATCGGCTGCTTCCAATACGGCAGATACGGCAGGTCACCGGCGCCCGCGTAGCCGCTCCGCTAACGGCGCCCTTTACATATTCACGAGGGTCATTAACAACGGGGTTTATCTTTTTGTCGCGCCATCTTCGTTAATCTTGAATTTTTGTCGGGAAGTGTCTTTAGGGTTATAGCTTTTGATAAACGTAACCCTAAAAACACTTTTTTTTTTTTTTTTAATCTTTGGACANAAAAAAATAAAAATAAAAATAAAAATTGATACTTTTGGAGTCGGTGCAGGCCAATTTTACATTTTTTTGGCACCGACTCCAAAAGTATCAATCATGGTATACCTACATAAATATTAATTCTTCCTAATAAATAAGTAGGAAATTAGTAATTATTTTTCTACTTTTTAGTGTAGGTTTTTTGGAGTCGGTTTTATTTTTTTTTATAAAATTTTATTAATCAGCTGAATACCAGTATCGTCCTTTCATTTCTTTTAGTTATATTTTATTTTACTAGCATTATATCTCTCTTTTAGTCCCCTTACCAAAGGTTAAAGGGTAAAAATAACCGAAAAAGTTTCAAAGGTGGAACACGAGATAAAATGAAAAAAAAATTTAGGAACGTTATCTAGGCGCTGACGGTTATCACGTTTTACTGATCAATAAATAAAATGTCTTAAATTGTATTTCAGAGAGTTTTTCCTAAAATAAATCGGTTATTTTATGTTACAAATAATTTCCAATGTTTGAGCTGTGCTTAGTGCGCATCACAGACCTCTCTCGCACGTCGTCCGTGACCGCAGCATCACGCGCCGCGTCGCGTCGCATCGATGGAATGCTAATGCCACCGTAACGAGGCTTTATGGATTATCATGTCACAAATTTATCGACTATAAATTGGCTTCCGATCCGCGTATTGAATTCAAAACACATTTCCGTATTAATTCCATTGAATCCATCAATTTAGCTGATGCTTTGCTTTTGCATCAAATGGGCTAGTGAATTGGCATTAAATTATATCCATTGTGATGAAAAATGTAGCTTTAGGCAATGCTTTTATAAAATTGATATGATTGAATTTGGGGAAATAATAGATCTGTCGGTAATCTGACGTAATGTTATCAACGAAATCATTCCATTAAATAGGCGCTATTTATTATGTGTGAGGTGAATTTTAGAGAACGTACTTATTATTATTCTGTGGTAGTTATTCTAATTGCACGAAACCGTCATAAATCAACAACGTTAAATACATTAAAGGCTTGTCTGCATGTGTCTATAGGTGATACGTTATTAAAAAAAATCGATAAAGCAAAAAGGTTGTAACTAGACGATGTTACATTTGTTATCACTATAATACTCCGTAAGTAAAGCGCTAAACATAACATGCAGGCAACTGAAACAATAATTGTAATGCACGAGGACACACTCCCCGGGATGAACTTAGCATACCGGGCAAATACTCGTAATACTAACAAATGCATCGGCTGCTTCCAATACGGCAGATACGGCAGGTCACCGGCGCCCGCGGAGCCGCTCCGCTAACCCTTTCAATATTCACGAGGGTCATTAACAACCGGGTTTATCTTTTTGTCGCGCCATCTTCGTTAACCTACCTTTATCTTGAATTTTTGTCGGGAAGTGTTTTTAGGGTTATAGCTTTTGATAAACGTAACCCTAAAAACACTTAGGTCTATAAGCAGGTATGTGTCTCCACTTTAACGAATATAAATTGCGTTTTTACTACTCATAAAAAGTAGACTATAAATTGCGGTGTCGGTGCCTGTTTGGGAATATTCTGTTGCCATAATAAATGACCAACTGAAGCCACTTATCCCAAAAATTGTGAGCAATATTTCTCACAATTTTTTCTGTATCTTTTGTATTATCCTATTGATTTCATTATGAAATAACTAATTTAATGATTCCCTCGAGTATACTGGCGTGTCACCAAATTATACTAATGTTCCAAAAACTTATGTCACTTTTGTTCGCGAGCAGTATGAATGTGAGGTCTTGAATAATCCTGGCGGTTTAAACTCCGACAAACCGCGCTCCGCTGCAGCGAACTTTTTGCCGCTCCGCTCGCGCGCTCCGCTTTAGTGCCGTAAAGAAGTGTGTTGGAGCTTTGCTTCGTTATGAAAGGTAATTTCAGCTTTATTGCCGTCTCTGTCTGTTTCTTAAGTTTACTGCACTTGGAGCAAATACATTCAAGATTATCTTGTATTCTGCGGCAACGTTTTAGTTCCACAGCCACTAGGAAAAATGCTCGCTTTATTCTTGTCAACCTTAAATAGGTTTCAGGATTCTGGACGCCTGATAAACCCATTCACTTAACTTCTTTGTGGATCTACTCGTAATAGACTTGGAATCAGGTTTTGCCCCTGACCTCGTCCACGTTCATCTAGATAAAAAGTAGCTTATCATAAATTAATTCAATGCTTATATTTTTATTACAGTGGTAAAATAAAAGACGGCCTTATTAATTAAGATAAACATTTTGAGTATCAGTATACGAGTACACGCGTGTAAGGACGCCCACCGCGAATATCAAAGCTCGAAGTTCAAAGCATCACATATCGAGCCCCGGCATCGCACCACGAGCGCCTACTCCGTGAAATTAAACCGCCGCTTGTTCCATAAACAATTCATAATTAATTCGGCCATATCCGTAAATACAAACGTACTCTCACAAAAACGGGCCGCGCCAAAACGAACCCTATAACTAAAGGTTAAGGGGGAAGAAGGGAGAGTGAATAATGTATGCTATTATGAAAGTTTGAAGAGCTGATGTCAGGCTTTGTTTGTTTATTTATACGACCGTCCCACGTGAGAGCGCGGTCGATACTGCGGCGGAGCGGCGAGCGGAGCGGTGAGCGGTGCGAGGAGCGGATCGGTGCATGAAGACATTAATGATTAGTGGAGCGATTGCATTACTCAATTTACCCCAGGACAATACTTTTAGGTTATTACGAGTGTGTATATTAATTAATTACTAGTTAGTTTTCCATTAAATTATTAATAGAAAACTACTTAGCAAACAAAAAGAGCAACATTCAGCCCAAATAGAGTTCAAAATCGTTGCTTCAAAAGTTCAAAGGCATAATTATAAAACTAGACTAACAAAATCAAATAGTAGTAGGTAATTATCACTACTTGGAAACAATAATAATAGTTCCTACACCTTAAATCGACTTATAATAAGCGACTCCACCTAAGTAATTTGGCGTACGCGAGGCGTTCCTTAAGTGTTCCCTAAGAGGGGTGAATTAAGTATCAGCTATTAGGCGAGGTCAGTGCGATTGTTTCTGCGTCCGTCCAGAGCTGGCCATTGTTGAGCCGCTCACGATGATAAATGGCTATTTAGTAGTCGTTACGCTGACTAATTTACAGTACAATATGTAAGTACGACGCATTTAACCCTTCAAGTACCCGCGAATCGACAATAAATAATTATGAAATCAAGTTACCGCGGTGACCACGGTCTCATGCGACCGCTTAGGGTTTGATGGGCTTAAGAGGTTTAAAACAGTAAGTAAATCCAGTTTTTTATGGACAATAAAATAGCCAATTCAGTATTATTTAATATTTTAAACTACGACAGAGTAGACGACGCCGCATCTCTTCAGTCTGCCCACGACCATTATTCGTGCAATCGAGTTGAAACGTCGAGAGGGTAAATAATATTATTTACAGTTTAAAAAGGTTTTGTTGCAAAAATCCCATGAAGTGATAATAATCTTTTAGTATTATTTGTCATTTAGAAGCTGGCCATGATAATAATATAGTAGGTTATAATGTTAATATCCCCGACAACAATAGCTCAGTTATTTTGCATAAAAGATACCTAAATGAATACCAATCTCATCAGATGTTGAATTTCCTCGTGAAAGACAGGTTCACCTTACGTAAAGCTGTCCCGAGCAAACAATGCATCACCATCCAATCCCGATGCACTGGCTGTGAAACCGAACCGCTGCGGTGCCGCGCAGCACACGAGGGGACAGTAGGTTCACTCCAGAAATCAACCACTCTCCCTATAAGTAACAATGTTTTTTAATTAAGACTGGTTTTTTAATCGTCTCATTTCTCAGTAAGAGCATAGAGTAAGAATATGTCAAAATTACAAGTTTATTCAATACTCAATACTTCACCACATTAGCATTTAGGTCTTACAATTCAAGCAGAACAATGTGGACCCGGTTAGGGCACAGCAACCTTTTATTCAGTTAAAAGATATTATCTGACCTTTGAAAAATCAGCCCTTACTTATTCTAATACCTTGAATCGAAACAAAATACGATCTATGCGAAATATTATGTAAAAGAACAAAGTGAGAATAAGAAATTATAAAATAACTAAAAATTATAAAAAAATATAAAGCACATGAATTATTTTAATGAAATTGATAACTATAATTTTCCGATTATTATTGTGTTTTCATGTATTTCACTTACTGGAGATGTCCCTCCATAGTTTCCTGTCGGAAACTTAATAAGTCATCATCATCATCATTTCAGCCATTGGCAACTCCCCCGTCCCCGTCTGATGAATGGTACAGCAGAAATTTAATAAGTAATTCCAATTATTTACCAAAATTAATTTAAAACACAACGTGCCTACTTCCATGCAGCTCTGTACACTGTGGGTATTTTTATCCCACGTCCCGTTCGATTCCCGGCGATTCGATACAACTATTTGTACTCCGCGATCGCTCCGTTGTTGCGGCGAGTTGCGGGGCTTCAATACTCTCGCAACTCGACGCATTCAGATATGGTTAGGCCTTTATGTCCCTCAGTTATTACGTTTATGGATGTTTCTCACCTTGTGAATTGCTTCTGTGCGTCTAGGCTAATATCAAGAGATAGAGTATTGTTTTTAGGGAGAGGTAGGTAGAGTTTTATGAAAACGTTTCCTGATAAAAATAAAATATTAAATACGAGTACCGAGTCTATTCTGTCTATACCTATTCTATGTGGTGAAAACTTTTTTTTTATTTTTCCTAGCACCCTCAACAGAAAAATAATGTTTTAGATTTGAAATTAATCACAGTTATCTTATTCTTCGTGGAAAGCAAATCAAAAAATATTCTACTAGCGCAAATACCTTTACGTACAAAAATATAGAGAAACGAGGACAAACGGCAAAAAATATTTTATTTGCACAAAGCTCTCCGTTAGTCGACAACAAAAAGTNTAAAATCAAATAGTGGTAGGTGATTATCACAACTTGGAAACAATAATAATAATAGTACCTACACCTGAAATCGACTTATAATAAGCGACTCCACCTAAGTAATTTGTCGTACGCGAGGCGTTCCTTAAGTGTTCCCTAAGAGGGATGAATTAAGTATCAGCTATTAGGCGAGGTCAGTGCGATTGTTTCTGCGTCCGTCCGCCGAGCCGGCCATTGTTGAGCCGCTCACGATGATAAATGGCTATTTAGTAGTCGTTACGCTGACTAATTTACAGTACAATACGCAAGTACGACGTATTTAACCCTTCAAGTCACCGCAATGTAGAAATCAAGTCACCGCTGTCTCATGCGACCGCTTAGGGTTTGATTTGATGGGCTTAAGAGTATTAAAAAGGTTTAAAACAGTAAGTAAATCCTGTTTTTTATGGACAATACAATGGCCAATCAGTATTATTTTTCTTTTAGAAGCTGACCATAATGATAACACGAGGTCATGATCATATCCCCAACACTAGTAGCTCAGTTATTTTGCATAAAGGTACCTAAATGAATACCAATCTCATCAGATGTTGAATTTCCTCGTGAAAGACAGGTTCACCTTACGTAAAGCTGTCCCGAGCAAACAATGCATCACCATCCAATCCCGATGCACTGGCTGTGAAACCGAACCGCTGCGGTGCGCGCAAATCACTAGGGGGCAGTAGGTTCGCTACAAAAATCATTCTTTTGGTGTGTCTCCCTATAACAAAATTGTTTAAATTAAGACTGGTTTTTCAATCGTCTTATTCCTCAGTAAAGGTTCGGCCAAACCAACGCGATCACACGCGATCAACCGGCGTACAGCGATGGCGATCAATGTATCTAGGTCTGGTCGCCATCGCTGCACGCCGGCTGATCGCGTGTGATCGCGTTGGTTTGGCCGAACCTTTAGAGCAAAGTTAGAATATGTAAAAATTACAAGTTTATTCTGCAGTTAAAAGATATAACTCAAATTTTCCGATTATTATTGTTTTTTCATGTATTTCACTTACTGGAGATGTACTTGTACCTGCATACTTTCCTGTCGGAAACTTAATATTTCAGCCATAGGACGTCCACTGCTGAACATAATATGCCTCCCCCAATGATTTCTATGTATTTGCCCGATCGGTAGCGGCCTGCATCCACCAGCCAAACATGGCGAGTATAGGCAACTCCTCCCCTCTGATGAACGGTAGGCAGCAGAAACTTAATACGTAATTCCAATTATTCACCACATGTAATCTAGACCTCGCAAGGTGCCTACTTCCCTGCAGCACTGTACACTGTGGGTATTTTTATCCCACGTCCCGTTCGATTCCCGGCGATTCGATACAATATCTATTTGTACTCGCGATCGCTCCGTTGTTGCGGTGTTGCGGGGCTTCAATGCTCTCGCAACTCGATACATTCAGATATGGTAAGGCCTTTATGTCCATCAGTTATTACGTTTATGGATGTTTCTCACATTGTATTGTTTTTAGGGAGAGGTAGGTAGAGTTTTATGAAAACGTTTCCTGTTATAAATAAAATATTAAATACGAGTACCGAGTCTATTCTGTCTATACCTATTCTATGTGGTGAAAACTTTTTTTATTTTTCCTAGCACCCTCAACAGAAAAATAATGTTTTAGATTTGAAATTAATCACAGTTATCTTATTCTTCGTGGAAAGCAAATCAAAAAATATTCTACTAGCGCAAATACCTTTACGTATAAAAATATAGAGAAACGAGGACAAACGGCAAAAAATATTTTATTTGCACAAAGCTCTCCGTTAGTCGACAGCAAAAAGTATTTGCTGACATGGAAAAGCTAACTACAAACAAATACAATTATAACCATCTCGTGTTTACGACGAGGCGGCGAATCGGGAGAGTCGCAAATATGAAATATGCGAAGTGTGGAGCAAACACATTAGAGGAAATACAGAGACGATTTCCTTTATTTAAGCGGTTCCCAAAGTGTCGCTCCTTGGGGAGGGCGGATTGGTACTACGGATGTTTTGTAGTAGGTACCTAACAAGCAAAAGCCATTTGCGTCAGCACGAGCATCAGGTACGATCAGATAATAAGGAAATTGAAAAAGCTGCCGCAGCCACGGCGTCGACGAGAGGCATTATCAAGGGTATCCGGTGGGATACATAATTTTGTTTTTAAACAAAACCTAAACTTAAGAGCAATTATTCGGTTTCTTTTGAAAGTGCACCTTTCGCACTTTTATGCACTGCTCTCTCAAACATCAATAGAAACATAACAAAACACTTTGCACCAAGTTCACTCTCTATCAAAATAGTATTTGCGGGTTGAGAACCAGAGCAAGCAAATAAACTGGAAACATAATTCAAAGTGAACCGAGGGTCGCGGAGGACACTCGAGGTCCTCCAGGTGGCCGTATCTCGCGTCCTCTCGAGCGCTCCTTAGATAAGCGAGGTCAAACTTACAACTTGGCCGTGCTTATAATATATTTTGCTCGGAGTATAAGTAAGGCTTTACTAAAATGAAATGACTTTTGTCAGGTCATTGATAGAGAGTGTGAGGATAGTTATTCATTGATTGATGTCTTGCAATTAAAAACACAACCTCGTACACACACAACTTCCAACAAAGAATTTAGATATTTTTTTCATTTACTCATATTATTTTTTTCATCTGGTAAATACATTAATCATTTTGTGTACTCATTAAAACTTACCTTCCATGCGTCGGGACAGACTTTTAAGAGGGAAATAATCCACCGCTCCGTGTGCAAACGTAATTCTCAATAATAGTGTAAGNCGTGTAAGTTTTTTTAAAACGCTACTCTTATTAGGACGTATATTTTATCGAATGCTACATTTCCGCCGTAAATGATTTGAAAGGCTTAGATTAACAAAGCAAGAGGCTGAATTTATGTAACAGTGTCGCCACGCTATCTGATTGGCGCGGAGAGGAGCTGTGTCTTCCGGGGGGCTCGCCGAGGGGAAAATTCTAGCAAGCTTTTGCAAAGTAATAAATTAGGGTAACAACTTTTTAAGGACTTTGCTTCTTACAACGCCATTTTGTCACGTAAACTGCCGGGCTGTGATATATAACAATGGAATTTCAATTTGTACGTGAGCCGTTACAAGTAAATAGGCATCAAACATAAAATATTGTTTGTAAATAAATAAATCATTCTGGTTCTTAGTCAATTCAATCACATAAATACTTTCGGCAAGTATCATCGTTATCATTAATTATTAAGTTTGAGAAGTGGCAACAATTTCCATCGTGAGAACCTTTTATTTCTGATTGGGCATGTAAATTGACAAATTTTACTATTATAAATCCAAAGTCAACGAAAGTAGGTAAGGTAAATTTAGGTACTGCCTACCAAAATAAGGTTTACGGCTAATTAACTGCCTAATACCTAATTGAAGCCGTTCTCGATTTGCGCCGCTGATCGTCGCAAATTGATGGGCTCCAACCCGTTCAGATAAGGGCATTAGCCCTACATTAAAGGCGCCTTTGTCCCCGGAGCAGGCATTTTCTCCTTTTTAGGGATTCAATTGTTCGAAATTAGGCGCCGATGCCGATCGCTCCACTCGATAATGAAAGGGAAAATGAACAATGAAAGCACCTTGTGAGTCTTTTGTAAATATTATAATCTCTAATACATATTCAGGCTTAAATTTAAATCGTTGGCATCCTTTTAAAATATGACTCTACTCATAATACATAGTAGGTACATTCCTCAAATATGAGACTGATGTAACTGGAATTAGGATGCAGAAATATTATTCTTTTGCCAATAGCATACAACATAACAACCAAAACAATCCTCAGTCATATCGCAGCAGTTTTCATTGAAAAATACTTCGCTAACTGCGCGCACTTTACCATTTCCGTGGCAATATTTGGTTAGTTCATCGCTGGCGCGCGGCTCACTGAGCCAGTTTCATTTGATTCAGCGTTTGTTGCGCCAATACTTCTGTCCATTATTGGTTTGCCATTCCAATGACATAATGAGCACTAACGTTTCCAATTTAGAGCTTCATTAATTGAGTGAGTCTAAATTGTAGTAGGTCTTTAAATTATTTACTGAATGTTGAAAATACAAATTGAGCACAGTAAGGGTAGTTATGTGCATATTTAACGCTACTTTATATTTCTCAAACGACTTATAAACTTAAAAATCTTTCTACTATGGATGGAAATGACTTTCCGTACATTTGTGAATCTACTTTGACCAACTTTTCCCATCCGGCAGTACAGCCAGCGACTTAAGCCATAAGTTTTCCGATTCGAGTGCACTTCAGCTTACAGACGCACAATGCGGCATTACGACGATGTTTAAATATAGATGCAGTTATTATGTTAACGTGGCGCATTACAATCGCAGTATCGAGCTGCCAGCGCGCTGTGTAGGCGGCCGTAGGGCTGCAACCTCAACTTGNTTGTGACGTAATCTTTATAAATTAGGCTGGGTTGCACCATCTTACTTTAACTTTGACAAACATCATCTGTCAAACTCCATACAAAAAACGCCGGTTACCGTTATAGTTACGGTCAAAAATAGGTGGTACAACTCAGCCTTAGTATTCTGTACGAAATTTATAGGTATAGGAATTGATACCGTGGTCCTACGGTGAAAGACTTTAGTCTTGCAAGAGCAAGTCAGTCTGGTCAAACTATTATTTTGTATAAAATAATAAATAGATAGTCAGCTAACTTCTTCGTGAGTTATTGAGTACTAATCACCTTTGAAGCACGTAATTTCGTTAATAAAATTAAATCGAGTTTGTTATTAATAGAATCAAGTAAACAGAACATGTTTAGACGTATTTCCGATATTTATGTGCCAGCAACCCTAGGCCGTTTCCTCGGAGCTTTTGTCTCGTGCGCGGCAGAAAGCTCAGCGACCGCGCCGTCTCCTGAATGCGCTCGCGACGCAAGCAAACACAATTTGTGTACGATCCTGCTTTCGCAACACTGACGAGCGGTATCGCTGAATGCCTGTCGAGACAATACAAGATGCAGATGCGCTTCGTGCGTTTAAGCGAGCTCCTCGCGAACTCCGCGAGATTCAATGTTTAGTTAGGTACTCGGCAAAATACACATTGTAAGTTAGCTTTACGAAACTGGCTCATTATTATTGTCGAATGGTAATTTCTTTTTATGTAAATTGTTACGCTATTATTACCGTAATATGTACATTAATTGAGTTCCATGAGCACTGAATTTCAATGTAACATGGCAAGTCGTCCAATATACTATAATTGGCAATTATGTTGAATATCTACTCACTATGGTATTGTAAATGTCTTTTATTAATTCTTGATCATTAAAAACATAAATCATGATTTTAAATGTCTCAGTTCTGAGTGAGAGACCCATCCATCCATTCACTAGTGATAATTATGTAATTATCACGAGTGAAGACAAGTCGTCTAAAACCATTGAATGAGTAGTTAACAATAAACACATTTGTAACTACAATGAATGTTATTTACTTACTAACTGAAGCAATAACACCGGCTGGTCCAGCGCTTGTGTGCTATTTATCATAAGTCGCGTAGTAAATTATGTACAACAGGCGTGTTTGGGAGTGCTTATGCTCAATAAGCCAGCTAAGCGGATTGCATCGAGAGCGAATGCAAGTTGCATGCGGCGATCGAAGCACGTCGCCGCGGGGTCGCGTGGAATTTTGATTAGTACACAAGCGCGCGGCATTACTGTACATTGTATAATCACTGGGGCAATATTTTGGATTGATTGACTGTTTGACTGACTATTGTAGTGCGCAATTTGATTGTATACTTTGCTTTAACAAGGTTGCAAAAATATACTAAAACAAGTTTTTTATTTTAAGTTCAATTTGTGTTGATTCAGTTCACAGAATAATGTACACAATTCACTCAATTCCATTTCCAAGTAGAGTCGTAGCAACCGGAATCTAATCTAAGACAAACCCATAAAACGAAACGAAGTAAGGAAAGCAGTTGCATTCCAATAGAAAAGGCTGTGTGTACCTACATCCCTGTTTCCTCTGTCCTCCGGGATCGCTGGCTCGACATTATCATGACCTTCTTAGGAGTAATTGTGGGGGCAGCTGATGTCGCATTAAATAAGGGCCACGTCCGCAGAACGCTGTTACGCTGTAACGCTAGCGCTAGCGCTGTACGCTGTAACGCTGTAGCGCTGTAAATCTCCCGCGACGTTTGTTATTGTCCGGAGCGTTCGACGGCACAAAGAGTCGGAAGAGAAAAAACAGCCATTCATGCTCATTGTGAGTATCGGCGCGGGCTAGGGATGGGAAACTACTGGAAACTATTACGAATACGACTTATTGATCTTAATTTCCGTAGGAAGTATCGTAGTTTTAACTTATCCACTCACTGAATTATGTAATAAATAGGTGATAAATTATCTATATTTTTTATATTAATTTTCATTGCAATTTTAATGTAATTTTCTTTTTGGTCTTCGTCCCCGTGAAAAAAAGATCGCATTGTAGAAACGGCGTAATGTAACCCAAATTATTTACAATATAGTAATAAGTGGTTAGTTGGTTACATCATTACAAATATAATAATAATGTAATATTTAAAAAATCCCGTACATACATAAATTAAAGCAGGTTCTCTGGCTCATTTTATATTTACACCGAACCTCGGTTGTTGCTACCAGATAAATATATTTAAAGAAACCTTTTTACTGCCCTTTCACATGCCTAGTGCGACGGAATCGTGAGAGGCAGTCGCTCCTTGCTGGCGCGCAGCCAGCGCCGCCGCCGCCCGCGACCCGCCGCAACCCGCGCGACCCGGGGGATACGCGGCTGCAGCTCTTAATCTACGAGCTTAGGGATCTGGGCTGGAAGTGCAATTATTGGGACTCGTGAGATTTAGCTCAAACCAGTAATTTGCATCGGTTGAAATGTACTTACAATTTAAACGTTTCTAACTTCAAAAAACATAGAAAGAACTTAAAACTTTTCATTCTATCTATCTATACTCGTACTTATAGTATAGTCGTCTTCAAAGACGGTAAATACAACCTCTTCTAAAGCTCTTAAAATTACAAGGCTGCTGAAGTAACTATGTTGGACTCCAATTTTATTATTACGAGTTGTTATGTTACGTTTATAAATCCACGTGAATTAAATCGACTCTTCATCGTATCAATAAAGTTTTGCAACTATTGCACACTGATCAAATCACGAATCGTTTGTAATATTCGTTGCAGTTTTGTAGTCGCATTCTGAAACGTTTACAAACGTTAAACTGCTACAGTATCTACCACTCGCTACGAACGGCTACAAATCTCTTCGGCAGCGACTAGTGCTACGACGTAGCTTCGGCAAAANTAATCAAGTTTTTTTATTTTAAGTTCAAGTTGTGTTTATTCAGTTCACAGAATAATGTACACAATTCACTCAATTCCATTTCCTAGTAGAGTCGTAGCAACCGGAATCTAATCTAAGACAAACCCATAAAACGAAGTAAGGAAAGCAGTTGCATTCCAATAGAAAAGGCTGTCTGTACCTACTTCCTTGTTTCCCCTGTCCTCCGGGATCGCTGGCTCGACATTATCATGACCTTCTTAGGAGTAATTGTGGGGGCAGCTGATGTCGCATTAAATAAGGGCCACGTCCGCAAAACGCTGTTACGCTGTAACGCTAGCGCTAGCGCTGTACACTGTAACGCTGTAGCGCGGTAAATCTCCCGCGACGTTTGTTATTGTCCGGAGCGTTCGACGGCGACACAAAGAGTCGGAAGAGAAAAAACAGCCATTCATGCTCATTGTGAGTATCGGCGCGGGCTAGGGATGGGAAACTACTGGAAACTATTACGAATACGACTTATTGATCTTAATTTCCGTGGAAGGTACCATAGTTTTAACTTATCCACTCACTGAATTAATAAATAGTTAATAAATAGGTAATGATAAATTATCTATATTTTTATATTAATTTTCATTGCAATTCGTATGATTTTTCTTTTTTGTCTTCGTTGGGGACGACGTTGGTGAAAAAAAGATCACATTGTAAGAAACGACTTAATATAATCCAAATTATTTATAGTATAGTAGTAGGTGGTTGGTTGGTTGGTTACATCACACTACATACACAATATAAAAAAAATCGTACATATACCTAATCAAATCAGGTTCTCACGCTCTTTTTATATTCACACAGAATTTCGGTTGTTGATACCAGATAAATATAATATTTAAAGAAACCTTTTACTGTCCTTTCACATGCCTAGTGCGACAGCATCGTGAGAGGCAGTCGCTCCTTGCTGGCGCGCAGCCAGCGCCGCCGCCGCCCGCGACCCGCCGCGACCCGGGGGACACGCGGCTGCAGCGCTTAATCTACGAGCTTAGGGATCTGGGCTGGAAGTGCAATTATTGGGACTCGTGAGGTTTAGTTCAAGCCAGTAATTTGCATCGGTTGAAATGTAGGTACAATTTAAAAGATTTTAACTCCCAAAAAGGATAGAAAAAGAACTTAAAACTTTTCATTCTATACATTCGTATCATAAGTATGGTCCTCTTCAAATACAGTAATTATACAACCTCTTCTAAAGTTCTTAAAATTACAAGGCTGCTGAAGTAACTATTTTGGACTCAAATTTTATTATTACGAGTAGTTATAGAACGTTTATGAATCCATGTGAATTAAATCGACTCTTAATCGAATCAATAAAGTTTTGCAACGATTGCACACGGATCAAATCACGAAGCGTTTGTAATATCCGTAGCAGTTTTGTAGTCGCATTCTGAAACGTTTGTAACGCGACTACAAAACTGCTACAGTATCTACTACTCGCTACGAGCGGCTACAAATCTCTTCGGCAGCGACTAGTGCTACGACGTAGCTACGGCAAAATTAAAACACGAGGCGCCACGAAATACGTCCCTCACCGCGATATACGGCGGCGGAGATTAGAAACCTGCTTTATCAAGTCGGGACGGTTCTTTAAAAACATGTTCTATCTGCCTCGCATGAATCTTGGAGCGCGCGAAATTGGGTGTGTGGGATGAGCAACTCATATATTATAATTGGATCAAGAATCCTCTTAAGCTTTCTTTGCACAAACGTAGTAAAAATCTGATTACTTCAAACTTTTCACCAATAAAGTTATGGATAAAGCCAACCATTTTGCAATACCTTTGTGCCGATTGTTGTTAGTGAGATTAGACTTACCACAAGCTACAATCTATTAATTGTGATCGAACAATCAGCGCCTGTATTTGCTGATGACGTACAATTAGACAATCACATTACAATCAATGGAGGCTTACTGCATCGTCGCTAATGGGATAATTTGTGATATCAGGCATTAAACTAATCTAAGCAATGTCATCACCTAATACGTTGATGAACCGCGTAATATCATGAAGGTCATTAACATTCATAAACACAGCTTTGCTTATGTTAGCTGTAACGTNCGTAACGTCGTGAACACGTAGTTGCTATTATCCTAAATAGAAGCCACTTTAAAAAGTCATTATTACCTACTGAATTAAATACCTTCAGGAGAGAGGAATCTTATAATTTTATGAGATTTTGTGTGAAAGTAGATATTTTTCTAAAGAAATGAAGATATCGATTGCAATCTCAATCGCTTAACAATCAGGGCACAATCTTCAAACCTCGCCCTACCTACCTACTTTGCGGGCGATTAAAAATGACCAAAAATATCCATCAAAATTACCTGCGCCAAAACTCAGAATGATTTGAATGTCAAAGCCTGAGTGACTGCACTCAGAGCACATTAATGTTTAAAACCCAGTAATGAGGCCCCGCCGTAGGAGCGGCCCTTTGGCCATCGCAAGTGCAAAGGGATTTGGGTTGCTAATTAGAAGAAAACTTATCATAATGGTGGTGGAATTTTAAAATAACGTGAAAGTCCGAGAATCTTCTTTGGGTGGTATAAAGTTAAAGTATAGATATTTAAGCTTTATTTAGATTTATCACGACGCGACGCCAAGGCAACATGGCAACTTTACTAATCGTGGTCACAAGCTGGCAAGCAGAGTCGGTTTGTAAAGATACAATTTCAGATGCTAATTTTAGTAGAATCAAGTGCGTAGGCGAATGGTATCTTGGTTCACTTCGTCGTACCATTAGTGTAGGTGCAGTTTACTTAAAATACAAATGAGAGTGTTTGTATCACTGCTCTGTGTGAAACACGTGCAAGTCGGGGAGCTGTCCGCTATTTATAAACATTCATACAGAATGCAGGTAACATTCAAAGAGTAAAAATAGATCAAACATGATTTGTGAAGTGGTATAGTATCATATTCGAAGGAAACGCGAGTACTTACTTCCAAACATTCAATTGAGTATCAAAGACATTACTCGAATAATCACAAAATAAACAGATTTGGAATTAGTAAGTTGTAAATCAAGTCTCAGCGTCAAACACTTACGAATTTGGGTGCGACGTCCGTTGTGAATTATGTCTCTAACTCGCTGAATTTGGCAGTAACTTGTGCTCTGTGATTTATAAGATTATGAATAATATCAAATAATCGTTTTATGACTAATATTCTACTGTCGCTAATTTCTTTCTTTCTTATAACTTTTCCAAAAACCTTCGTAATAATATATCATGTTTGGAAATTAGAACACACTGCTTAGATCATTATCTTTATTAATGATCTTTTTATTACTATAGACTTAGACACACTAGAAAGTCTATTGTTTGGGGCTCACCGGTGACCCTCAAGGCGTTCAATGTTTACTTATCGAAATGTTTACAATGCCATGTCGTGTAAGCCTCCCACCTCGTCGTGCCACCGGCACTGGCGCTGTAGTTGTGTTACATCAGCTTACCCCAATTTTACGGCTGCTGATATTATTTCCTTATTGAGTATTAGATTGTGGAATGGGCCGTCGGGGCGAGCGAACGAGTTGCGCTCCAATTTTTCCCCTTCATGTTTTGTTGGAATTCTGTGATGCTTCTCAGTTTATGGCTGTTTGTAGTTTTTGCGCTCGTTCTGTTCATGATTGATTCCAAATTCTTCAACTATTTATATTACTATGAGTAAACAAATGAAACAATAAATATGTAAAAATTCATAAAATTCATTTATTTTTGCAAATAGGCTTTTAAAAAACACTTTTACACGTCCCAATATTAACCCTACCACCGCTTCGGGACAATAAATGGGCCAGTGCTGCCCCATAAATGAATTACCAATCTTGTGCAGTCTGAAATTTGGAACGGCAAGTTTATAAAGAACTTGTGTAAATCACTCTTTCTAGTAAATTGCTCTATATTTTTAAATAATAGAGCAATTTACTAAAGTAAGTAAATAGGTACTTAGATTTTTTTTCACTATGATCTTTTTAGTACCGTTTAGGTTTCACCATCGTTAAGTATTAGTTTGCATCTAAATTTAACCAACTGCAATAAGTAGAGTGTAGCTAAATTGGTCAAAGGTCGACTGGTAGAGCATGAATCGAAGATTTATTGGAACCGCAACGCAATTAGAATTAACAACCAATAACCGTGAGCATGACATCTCATTGGCATTCAATAAACGCCCGCCACGAAACAAAGGCTACTGAAATCACAATTTTCGTCTCATTAACTTCATAAATGAGACATCTTGAAGAGCAGCAATGAAATAACAAAGATTCATTATCGCAGCACAAGTATACAATTATCAAATTGGATTGCGCGCGTGACTCACATTTTTATCCCTCGGGACGCCTCTATGTGTGCACCTCGCAGACACGTGTCTGTGTGCACACACACACGGCAACTGTCACCTACAATGTGCTAGTGCTAAGGTTGTCGCTGAATGAATATTTAGGCGAATATTTACGTCTTACACATATTCACACATATTCGAATCGTTTTAGAATCATTATGCTTGATGTACAGAATATTTATATTAATATGCTACAAATATATATTTATTATTTTCAAATACCAAATCTAAAAGGTAAAGCGAGGTCCTGGATGGATTTGCTGACGACCCAATATAATACGATGTCAAGATAAGATTTGATTACCTCTTCCTACTGAATCAATATCACAAAAGCCCGCACAAAAGACGAGCTAGCATGTTATTTACTTTCAAGTCTAAGATGGCTTATAATATCCGGCCAGAAGGAAATAAAGAATTTTCTTTTATTTTTCAACAGTTTGCTTTTTGTGTGAAGAAGCATCAAACGTCCATGTCTACGTCCATGTTTTGCGGTATTAACATATTAAGTCTTACATTCACCTAATTTATATTATTGTGTCATAATAATTAATAAAAAGTACAAAGGAAAATAAAAAATAATTTGCAGGAGCGAATGTAATGGTCAGCCCTGGAGCCTCATCAGCGCTGACGAGCTCATTGTACACTTGCGTGAAAACTTCATGAGCCAAAATTAACTTGTACAATTTAATAATTAAAAGTTAGAGCGTATGAAATCAGCATTCGGTGCTAATTCGGTTATTTCGTTCGCTAATGCTATTTGCTACGAAAGTTACCAACTTTTTGAGCGAAATGAAAGCTGAAGCGAAATAAGTTGGTTCCAAAATATTAAAACAGTTATTTTTCGTCACGTATGTTGTTGTGTGTTGAAAGAGAGTTTGCGTCTTCACTCTCAGGGTCTAAGTTTAATTCCCAGATGTTAACACTGATGATGATGATTTACATTAATTACATTATTAACTTACTTCGACGCCTCTAAAGATAATTTTCTATCATCTTACATTATGTTTAAACAATCTATTTCGCAATTTCTTATTTTAATAATTTAATAATATAACTTAAAAAAAACCGACTTCAAATGCGTGAACACAAATAATACCTATTCAACAAAAAAATAATCGTTCAAATTGGTTCATAATCGGCGGAGATATTGCGTATAAAAAAGTTCATCCCCAATTTTCCACCCTTGGGGGTGAAATATTTTCTTCAAATTCGCATGAAACCACCCTTTTGATAATACCTATTCAACAAAAAAATAATCGTTCAAATTGGTTTATAATCGGCGGAGATATTGCGTATAAAAAAGTTCATCCCCAATTTTCCACCCTTGGGGGTGAAATATTTTCTTCAAATTCGCATGAAACCACCCTTTTGATAATACCTATTCAACAAAAAAATAATCGTTCAAATTGGTTTATAATCGGCGGAGATATTGCGTATAAAAAAGTTCATCCCCAATTTTCCACCCTTGGGGGTTGTTTTTTTTATTATTAAATTTATTTTTGACCACCCTTGAGGTACCTATACGCCGAAAAAAGATTTGTTCAAATCGGTTCATAATTGGCGGAGTTATCGCGTAACAAACATAGAAAAAAAAACATACCTGTCGAATTGAGAACCTCCTCCTTTTTTTGAAGTCGGTTGAAAAGTTAACAGAATCATACGTAATGTTACATATTATAAGGATAAATATAAACACGGGCTTGCTTTTAAACGGTTACATTAGACACATTATTCATTTAATTATTTAATACAAACTGTTAAAATGGAAAGGGACGAAGAAGTTTGAGTTTAATTCATAGTAAGTTTCAAACAGCTGTGTAACATGTAGCTCGGCGTACTAAGACCTCCTGTTTGTGTTTTAAAACAAACCGTCGCGTCGTTGTGTAGTAAGTGGATTTGCCACCGCGTGTCGCGAGCTCAGGCGACTTCATTGTCATGTTAAGCCATCAACAGTTGCCGCTAACAACCACTGTTATTGGAGTCGTGCTGAAGCAGACGAGTGGTATCAATAAAGTGGCAAAACAAATGTAGGTCGGATCCTATTAGTAGTTGGGAGTTTAAAGACGCCTCGTGGCCGGGGCCGCACGCGCGCGCCAACTTTATGTTTGTCACGGCAACGGCGGTGACAAGAGGCTTCAAAGTTAAATTTCCAAGTAGTAACTACTATCTCAAATATCTACCTACTATCTCAAAACTTAAGAACTTTGGTTAGGGAACAATCGACTGCTGGATTCCATTAGCATCTAATATATCTCTCAAAGACACAAGATTACTCGTAAAGTCAAAAATGCCATTATCCACTAACTTAGTTAGTTGCAGTGATGTCCGCTTCGATGGTTATACAAAGCACTTTTCGCAGTCAGGGTCATGTTGACCTCGTTACGCTATGGACCGGCTTTCCCAAAAGCAGTTGCCCTGAATAACGAACTGTGCCTGGGCCAGCGCAGCTGTAACGATGCCCGCGGGCCCGATCGCCCGCTCGTGCCCACTCGTGAACATTTCGCTTCATAACGGCGCGTGGGAAATCGTTATGCTCTCGAACGAACAAGCTTTTCGTAGCGTAAGGCTTAAAGTAACGACGCATTTGTTACTCAATTTATAATATTCTTGACATGTGTGTCGTAACTATACCTACTTATAAAACATTGGATCCAATTCAAAAATACCTATTACACAAATGGATGGTTGATGATAGTTTATAATACACAGAAAAAGCAATAAATACATTCTATTCTATTCTATTCTAAGTGAAAAATTAATTGTTTTACGAGTATTTTCCTTATCATTTTATATTGTTCGGTGCTTAAACTCTAGACTCTATTCAATTGATTTTTGTTTTTACTAGTGTATAATTACCCTAACATTGCAAAAAGAAATGCTGTGTATACCTGTAATTGAGGTCATATACGTATCATGTGTTAAACCATGTTAAAATGTATGAACTGTATTATGTATGTGACTTTGTTGGTGTACCTAATAAATAAATAAATAAATAAATAAATAAAGAGATAAAATCCTTAAACGGTTTTAAGGATAATAAATTTCAAACAAAACAATCGATTATGTTTATTAAATATCTACACAATATACATTTACATGTAGGTACGTTAGCGCAATTCAATTTCAAAGAATTATCGTTATGGTTAAATGTTTGTTGAATGTTGATGACGAACCAAGCCCTCATAGCGGTTATACGTCGGCTATACTGGTAATTACATATTACTTACTCTAACTTTGTACTCATCAAATGAATGTAAAAATTTAATAGCCTGGCCATGAGTGATGCCTAGAGCTTGTTGTGAAACGGCTCTAATTCATAATAGCGATTGATTCCGGCGTGTTTGCGTACAATCGTGACTAATCAGGGGGGAGGGGGATAACTAACCGTCATTGTAGAGCATAGGGAACAGCCACATTCATAAATGAATAATTAATTTAGAAATTCAACTGCCTCGGTATGGTGTTCATTATTTACGTAATGTAGAAAAAAGGATGTTACCTTACAGTATTTGTACCAATCAGAAGCGGGTTTGTGACAGCTTGCAATAACTTATAAACTATGATTATATCTAATCGTCTGCCACCTATCAAATAAAAGTAAATAAATAAATAAGTAATTTGACGCATTTATGAATGAGAAAGTAAGTGTTACAGTAACCTTTTTTGTTGATTCTTGTAACCCCCATATGACAATACATTCGACAACAGCCGTGAGACGCCAGTCAAAGAAAGCTTAAATATACTAAATAGTACGCGGTAGTTGCACAAGACACAGCTTCAGCACGTTTGTACTATTTTGGCTGTTCCCGCCNGCTCGTGAACACTTCGCTTCATAACGGCGCGTACCTACATATAACGCGTGGGAAATCGTTATGCTCTCAAACGAACAAGCTTTTCATAGCATAAGGCTTAAAGTAACGACGCATTTGTTACTCGATTTATAATACCTATTCTTGAAATGTGTGTCGTAACTATACCTACTAATAATACATTGTACATTGGATCCAATTAAAAATATTACACAAATGGATGGTTGATGATAGTTTACATACGGACATTTATTGTATTACGATTATTTTCCTTATCATTTAAAGATTTAAAATCCTTAAAATAGATGATAAATGTCAAACAAAATGTTTATTAAATACACAGTACTTGCATGCATGTACACGTACGCACGTTAGCGCAATTCAATTTTATAAAATTATCGTTATGGTGTTGTTGAATGTTGATGAATGACGAACTAAGACCTCATGGAGGCTACACGTTGGAAATACTAGTTATTACAAGTTACTTACTCCAACTTTGTACTCATCAAATGAATGTACAAATTAAATGGCCTGGCCATGAGTGATGCCTAGAGCTTGTTGTGAAACGGCTCTAATTCATAATATCGATTGATTCCGCCGTGTTTGCGTACAATCGTGACTAATCAGGGGGGAGGGGGCTAACTAACCGTCATTGTAGAGCATGGGGAACAGCCAAACTCATAAATGAATAATTAATTTAGAAATTCAACTGCCTTGGTATGGTGTTCATTATTTACGTAATGAATAAAAAAGGTTGTTACTTTACAGTACTTTGTACCAATCAGAAGCGGGTTTGTGACAGCTTGATATAACATAAGAAAACTATGATTATAATCATCTGCAACCCAAGTCTGCAACCTATCACATAAAAATAAATAAGTACCTAATTTGACGCATTTATGTATGAGAAAGTCAGTGTTACAGTAAACTTTTTGTTGATTCTTGTAACCCCTATACGACTTAATACATTCGACAACAGCCGTGAGACGTCAGACAAAGAAAGCTTAAATATACTAACAGTACGCGGTAGTTGCACAAGTCACGGCTTTTGCCTTGGCCGCTCCCGCCGCGCTGTGTGTAACCGAGTTGCCTTCAATTAGGCGGCTCTTCTCTCGCGGCTCGACGCGGCGGACCGACGGACTGTGGACCTACCCGCAATATACGCAATAAAAAACTGAAACTACTTAGTAGAAAGTTAATTAGTAGCGATTTTTGTAGTTGACTTTACTAAATTCCTTAGCGGACAAGTTACTTTCAGGAACGACATCAATATTACTGTCGTTCCTTCCTTCTCGGTAATGACATTCTACTCCTTATAACCCCACACACAAATGGCCTTATCGCACTATTAACCGTCATTCCTTCATTTCAATCACCACATTGTACTTGGATAAATGTTATTATTACTGATAGAGTCTACAAGAAATCTCCAAATTGCGACCGTATTAATGTTAGCTTAAATGTCTATGGTTCATCTATTTACAACAACAAATGAAAACTGACTATTTTGATCAACGCGGTTGGTAGTAGATAATAAATTTTACTTACGTCAAAAAGCCGAACATTTTAAATTGTAGAATTCGTTCACTGCAACTCATCATTTATTTTATTTGCATGAGCTGGACAGTTCTGCTGTCATGCATCCCGTTCCCGCGTTGACGGGGGTGGAACGGAAATAAAAATAAAAAGGAGACATAAATATCACCATTTATTTGCAATAAGCTTTTATGTTGATTTTATTATTTGGATAGCAATACAGGTACATGCATTTAGGTAAATCGATGAGTGAGGTTCTGACTTAGCAGCTTATGAAGTCTGTCGCCGTGTTTCCTTGCCAAGTTCCTTCACGATGAAAGACGTAAAAAAGTTATTATTATTATTACAATAAAAGTGTAATGCTTTTAGTACACATACTATTTATCCATATAGGTAGGTATAGGTATTGAGCGGTTAACTACATTTCGTGGCCCGACTCTGTCATTTATTTTGAGACAAGCTCTCAAGTCTCAAAATAAATGACAGAGACGGGCGATAGACGATGTTAAAATTTTCTAACAAAGCTGATCAAGGTACGATTTCTAATGAATTTACATGAGAAAAATGTCCGTTAGAGAAACGTATAAACATGTTAATAACATGGCGATGACTCGGTGCGGACGTAAAATAAGTAATAAAATAGTATAGCACCAATTTCGTTAATGAAAATTATGAAGATACCTATTATAATAATACTCGGTGGCTCAGGGTGAGGGTTGTTGATTGGGAAAATTACTTTTACGTTCACATTAACATATTGCTTTTATTAATAAAAGATGGAGGGCCCAAATAATTACAATTAAAGGTTAAAGCTCTGTCATAAGTCATCTTTTTCCCACTTTTCCCCAGTTGAACCCTATACGTAGACCTCTTCTTGTAGGCGCCTTGAAACCGTACTCAAGTAAAAAGCGGATCAAACGCCAACACATCTCTATTGAGCGGTTATAAGCGCGGGTGCTTCAGCGGCCGACAGCCGGTGACGCGCATGAAGATTGATCGCCGCGGGAGCCGCGACGGCTGATAAATTGTCCGGCCAGAACCCGCTGCACTATTGTGAAGCGATATATAATGCTGGGGCCTTACAAAGGCACCACGGACTTCGCCGCGGTCTCAGGGAAGCTGGCAAACAAGGGCGGGCTTTATTTGCTTGAAGAAAGTCACGGTGGCCCTAGTTATAATGTGACTACAAGAACTTCTCTATTTTAATTAATTTATAATTTTATCGTGCAAAATAGCTAGACTCTCTATAATATTGCTTGCTTGGCTCTATCTTTATTGTGTACATAAATCTATATCCGAATTTAGAGCACAATAATTTTGGACGTGACACCACGACACGGAACTAGGAAATGAAATTATTTCTTTTTTATGTGTTTCTCAAATGTTTGCAAAACACAAAGGTTGGTTGAGTACGTACTTAGCGGTCGCGAAGTGTTCTGGTAATTCATAGTTGGTTGTTGTCCAAAACAACTCTTATCTGTATTCAATATGAGAAAAGTTCCCTCGTTCATCGCTGAAATCGCGGGCAACGCTGCAAGTAATGGATCGGTCAAGTTTTTATAGTTGTTTCGACTTTTGTTGCGATAACGTCCAACGATGCCGCGAAATGATGAACAATAGCGTAATTTTATAGAAGAGCAGTTCTTTATTTTATAAATAGCTATCTAAAGATACGAGAATAGGTTTTGATGGGGCGCATTGTATAATCTTTTTCTCAATAAAATGGTAACTATGCCGTCTTCTTTTAGCATAGAAAATAGGGGCATTAGGATGACTTGTCTTATCCATCCCAAGCCCTTTCAGCAGGTCGTAAGTGTCTCCATAGTGATGTATAGTGTGACTCCAAGCTAATTAATTCCCCGTAATTCATCACTTAGGTTATGTTTTGGAAAATAATAAGTTCTTTATTTTTACTAGTAAAATGCACAGGGCTTATTGTCACATAAATATTAGCAGACAAGCGTTACATCGTTGTTCGTCTAACGAGCTTACCCTCGGCCGGAAGCGGCGCGAGACGGCGTTAAAAAGTGGCGAAGATTAATCTTCCTGCCAGCGGTCCTACTACGCGATGAGTTTGGAAATGACCCTTTTCTTCTCTCTCCACAATTCCTGCATTCTGGAACAAGTAAGAGAGATGTGTAGAGTCGAAAGTATCAGAAACATTTTATCGAGTACGATCCAAAATCCTGAAATGAAACGATAAAAGATTGCGAATATCTCTCTGTCCTTACCTGAAACAAACTAAAGGAGGGACAAATAGAAAATATAGGTCAATTTTGAGCTAATTTCTAAATTGTATGACTTTATGATCCAATATACTCGTAACTCGATAAACTTAACGCTTATTTCTATTTTATCAACAGTCTAATTATTCATGGTAATCTTAAATGCTCACAATTTTTTTATATGTCCTTCATGACTGAAATGATGCAGGACTTTTAGAAAAAATAGCATAAACATCAAAGCCGGCATCGAGTATTCACTTGACAGCTAATCGGATCAATGAGCAGTGTGCAGTGAGCGGGCAGCGCACAAGCAGCGAGAACCTAGCGGTGGGTTAACACCGCCCGACTTTAACCTTCATTAGACTCTCAACGTTGAATGCTGCGTTGAGTTGCTCACTGCGGTAAGTAAAAGTTGTGAACAGTGTGCAGCGAGACACGAACAGTCAATAATTAAGCGGTTACAACATGAGTTCACGATTCGGGCAATGAATGAAACGTCTTCTGCCTCCGATCGTTCCGTGTAAAGTGCTGGAGCAACAAATTGTGTCAATGACGGGTCACGAGCGGCTCGCGCGGCGCCGACTGATTCGAGAATATTTTCAATCCCAAACATTAATGTAAAAAGGGAGAGCCAAGTTCAATACAAAAATTATGCCTGGCTGTGGGCTTCGCCGCAAAATGAATGGAGATCTTAATGAGTGCCAAGTTTATTGGAGGTTAGATTTGACTTGGCCAGTTTTCATTACATCAGGTTGCATTTTATAAAGTTATTCAACATAATACATATTTTTTAATTCTGATAAAAACTGGCCAAGTCAAATCTAGCCTCCAATAAACTTGGCATGCATTTAGATGTCCATTCTTTTTTCGGCAAAGCCCACAGCTGAGCATAATTTTTGTATTGAACTTGGCTCTCCTTTTTACATTTATTATTTTTTTGGTGGGACTTTGATTAAGATATCAAAAAGAGCATAGGTCGTTGGATGACGTCTTAAAATAAAGATTAAAAGAGATATTTGGGACAAAATATTATTTAATTTGATAATGCTTATTTTGTTTTAGAATTGATATGCCATATCATTAGAATGATGCAATGTTGATGTAAGGTAATAGTTTAAACGTTTGCTAATTTAAAATTGAGATTAACTGGTCTCAATACAACATAAAAGTAGTCTATAATAGAGAAACGCAGGACTAAACGCGATATTTTTCANCTGTCGACCTATTTTAATGTTAACAATGAAAAAAACGGAATGGACGCGAAATTTAATAGATCGTAATAAAATTCTGGAAGCAAAACAATCTCGTAATAGCTGATTCTCACTTGATAGATAGAAAAATAATATCGTTGATAAATGGCAGCTCTGCACAAGCAGCGATGTGATATTTGTAAAGCCATATCAACAGAAATGAATAATTTAGACGTAATTGCCATCAAGAAAGGTTTTCAACACCACCAAAAAGTCCACTTTCAATGATCAATTTCATGTCTAGGCTGATACTGAGAAAGAAAGCTTTACTTTTGTAGATTCAGAAAGTGGCTCTTGAGTCTAACCAATAAATTTAACCTCAAACTGGCTTAATTTCCATAAAACAAATATTATAGGTATGTATTCTTTCTTTTCTTTTTGGCAAAAGAACACATTGGCGTAGTTATATTTACAAAATTTGGCAGTTATTTAATTTTTTATTTTTTTTTTATTTTAAAGTCCAAAATGACAATGTTCCGAAGATTTCCGAAATGCGACACTTGGTGATAACATAGCTTATATGTTGCATTACATAACACAAAAGTCAATTTCTTAAGAAAGCTTAAGAATAACGAATAAAATAAAAATAAATGTTGAACTCCATACAAAAAAAAAGGAAATTGTCAATAACTTATTAAATAATAACTTTATCAAGAAACGTTACATAACATAAAATATTCCTTTTTGGTAAAGGAACACATTGGCATTTTTTTTTTTTCACAATTCGGCACTTGATTTTTGAGCGGCGCTAAGTCTATGAAGCACTAATATCAGCCCACCGTGCGCCGACTGATTCGAGAATATTTTCAATCCCAAACATTAATGTAAAAAGGGAGAGCCAAGTTCAATACAAAAATTATGCCTGGCTGTGGGCTTCGCCGCAAAATGAATGGAGATCTTAATGAGTGCCAAGTTTATTGGAGGTTAGATTTGACTTGGCCAGTTTTCATTACATCAGGTTGCATTTTATAAAGTTATTCAACATAATGGCCCAAAATTAATATTTGCATGCTTCGTGTAAGCAAAACATGACTGAACATTTTTCTGTGTAACATCTGTATATACCGTGTTTTAAGCAAATAAATGTATTCTTATTCTTATTCTTATTCTTAAATACATATTTTTTAATTCTGATAAAAACTGGCCAAGTCAAATCTAGCCTCCAATAAACTTGGCATGCATTTAGATGTCCATTCTTTTTTCGGCGAAGCCCACAGCTGAGCATAATTTTTGTATTGAACTTGGCTCTCCTTTTTACATTTATTATTTTTTTGGTGGGACTTTGATTAAGATATCAAAAAGAGCATAGGTCGTTGGATGACGTCTTGAAATAAAGATTAAAAGAGATATTTGGGACAAAATATTATTTAATTTGATAATGCTTAATATTTTGTTTTAGAATTGATATGCCATATCATTACAATGATGCAATGTTGATGTAAGTTAATAGTTTAAACGTTTGCTAATTTAAAATTGAGATTAACTGGTCTCAATACAACATAAAAGTAGTCTATAATAGACAAACGCGGGTCTAAACGCGAAATTTTTCATGAAGAGTATTTACAGCTTGGCATTTCAGTTGTGTTGCTACAGCCGTGGGCTGAGTTATACAGGGTGTTTGGCGGAAGGTTAGACAACGTGGGTGTATAGGTAAGGTCATTTTAAGAATAAGGGTATACATTTGAAGAAATACGAGTAGGTATAGGTCACTGTTAATTGATTACATTGTTGATTTTGCGTTAAACTAATATTATTTCTAAATCCACATAAAACCTCACCCTATTGTCCAACGAACAAAGGAACCGAATTCCTAAGCAAATTGCGCCATCCCTATTGGATTTAGAAACTGTCGTCCGTCATTTACATACCGAATAACTTAACAATCGCAAACAATCGCCGGCGAGCGTCGGCGAACGTCGGCGCGCCGCGCAGTCCGAGAGCATTAAGGAATACATTCCCGAATTGAACCCAAATATCTCTGCGGACGAAGTTACAATTGGCCGCGTCAGCGCCGGAGCGATCTCCCGCGGCCGCCGGCGCTCGACCGCAGTCCGCAAACTAATCAGCGATAAACGATGACTCTTCTTTACATTTCCATCCAATCTTGCTCCGAGAACTTCTAAGGATATCTGTAAGTGAAATTGATTTCAAATTATAGTTATGGGTCTTTTAATGTGATGAGCAAAAAAACAGTCATAACTATTATCACTTCTCGTCTCGACTCGCGGTTGCTACACTCAATGTCAAAAATATTATCCCCTTCATTTTACTACTTTGTAGCACACTACTTGCAACAGTTTTAAATCGTAGGTTACTTTTTAATCACAAAAATCTCTCTTGCATTCAGACCACAAAGTTGCGCTTAATCCCCAGTGCATGTGTGTTATCAGGTAGACTTATAAATCTGAGTCCAAGTCTCTCGGAGACCTAAAGTAGCTAGCTTGTCTTATTAGTGGGAGCCCGAGGGAGAGCGGGGCGCGCGAGGGGGTGTGTTTGGTCACCTGCACGTAATGCGCACCATTAATTAGACACTCGTTTGAGAAAGCGTTGCAGGCGCGGAGACAACGCCCGGCCAAAGTGGCACCTATGTCCTGCCTCCCAGGGCCGTGGGTCGCGGACGCGCCGACTGATTCGAGAATATTTTCAATCCCAAACATTAATGTAAAAAGGGAGAGCCAAGTTCAATACAAAAATTATGCCTGGCTGTGGGCTTCGCCGCAAAATGAATGGAGATCTTAATGAGTGCCAAGTTTATTGGAGGTTAGATTTGACTTGGCCAGTTTTCATTACATCAGGTTGCATTTTATAAAGTTATTCAACATAATACATATTTTTTAATTCTGATAAAAACTGGCCAAGTCAAATCTAGCCTCCAATAAACTTGGCATGCATTTAGATGTCCATTCTTTTTTCGGCGAAGCCCACAGCTGAGCATAATTTTTGTATTGAACTTGGCTCTCCTTTTTACATTTATTATTTTTTTGGTGGGACTTTGATTAAGATATCAAAAAGAGCATAGGTCGTTGGATGACGTCTTGAAATAAAGATTAAAAGAGATATTTGGGACAAAATATTATTTAATTTGATAATGCTTAATATTTTGTTTTAGAATTGATATGCCATATCATTAGAATGATGCAATGTTGATGTAAGGTAATAGTTTAAACGTTTGCTAATTTAAAATTGAGATTAACTGGTCTCAATACAACATAAAAGTAGTCTATAATAGAGAAACGCAGGACTAAACGCGATATTTTTCATGAAGAGTATTTACAGCTTGGCATTTCAGTTGTGTTGCTACAGCCGTGGGCTGAGTTATACAGGGTGTTTGGCGGAATGTTAGACAAATTTCGTGGGTGTATAGGTAAGGTCATTTTAAGAATAAGGGTATACATTTGAAGAAATACGAGTAGGTTAGGTCACTGTTAATTGATTACATTGTTGATTTTGCGTTAAACTAATATTATTTCTAAATCCACATAAAACCTCACCCTATTGTCCAACGAACAAAGGAACCGAATTCCTAAGCAAATTGCGCCATCCCTATTGGATTTAGAAACTGTCGTCCGTCATTTACATACCGAATAACTTAACAATCGCAAACAATCGCCGGCGAGCGTCGGCGAACGTCGGCGCGCCGCGCAGTCCGAGAGCATTAAGGAATACATTCCCGAATTGAACCCAAATATCTCTGCGGACGAAGTTACAATTGGCCGCGTCAGCGCCGGAGCGATCTCCCGCGGCCGCCGGCGCTCGACCGCAGTCCGCAAACTAATCAGCGATAAACGATGACTCTTCTTTACATTTCCATCCAATCTTGCTCCGAGAACTTCTAAGGATATCTGTAAGTGAAATTGATTTCAAATTATAGTTATGGGTCTTTTAATGTGATGAGCAAAAAAACAGTCATAACTATTATCACTTCTCGTCTCGACTCGCGGTTGCTACACTCAATGTCAAAAATATTATCCCCTTCATTTTACTACTTTGTAGCACACTACTTGCAACAGTTTTAAATCGTAGGTTACTTTTTAATCACAAAAATCTCTCTTGCATTCAGACCACAAAGTTGCGCTTAATCCCCAGTGCATGTGTGTTATCAGGTAGACTTATAAATCTGAGTCCAAGTCTCTCGGAGACCTAAAGTACCTAGCTTGTCTTATTAGTGGGAGCCCGAGGGAGAGCGGGGCGCGCGAGGGGGTGTGTTTGGTCACCTGCACGTAATGCGCACCATTAATTAGACACTCGCTTGAGAAAGCGTTGCAGGCGCGGAGACAACGCCCGGCCAAAGTGGCACCTATGTCCTGCCTCCCAGGGCCGTGGGTCGCGGACTTCGCGGGCGGGGCGCGGTGCTCGTGCGACGCTGCACATATTTTTGCCGCATGTTATGAGCTGCGCAAAGTGCCCCGACTAAACGCCGCTCCAGGGGACGATAAAAACTTTACCAACTATGCACTTTAACACGTCGCTGTACTTTTTGTCAGCTGCAACTCGAGCAATTAAGTTGGACACTCGCCATCGCCATGCAGTTTAATGATTCATCTTCGTCGAAACATTGTCCCGAGTTGAGTACATTTTAAAAGACTTTATAGTTTTATACTTTATAGGCTATAAGTGTGTGGACGTGTGTTAATTTTATTGACAACTTTCGAGACATAAATAGTACCTAGTTTTAACACAGGCATACCTACCGCAATAACAAAACACCCTATTTTTAATTTTAACTAAGGTGCGTGTAGAGTTAGAATTTTGGCTCTACCTGTCATCTGATAACATTTTCACAGTGCGAGCCATACGGTTCGTCTTGGCAATATTTTACCTGAAAATGGTGTTGATGGGATAAAGATTTTTTCGTGGCGTCAAAAAAATATCATTAAAGTTGTTTCTTGACGCGCGGGTGCTGAAATAAGTACAATTTGGTGTTTTTAATGAGTTGCTTTCTCCAACAATAATGCATTTTCCCAAGTTTTTCCTTCAGAGAAATTGTCGAGTGCAAAGCCCGGGAATCTTGTTAAGATATAAAAATCCGTTGCACGACTATTTCAGCCGGCATTATTTATGGCGGCCATTCCTTAGCCCCGGCCCGGCAGGTGCACGTTTGTAATCATCGCCCCCCTCGCCCCTCGCCCTGGTCGGGGCCTCCCAATTTCAAAACGTAGCGAAAGCCTCGCTGCATTAAATCCACTATTTGTAAACTTCCTTGATTTTGAAAAGCACCATATTTCCATTTTGGAATTTTCTCATTTACAGAAATAACGGTGTAATCATTTCCGCGGTCAGAACGCCAGTTTACAACACAATTACAACATTTTTTCACAGCCATAAAGGTATGGTAGGCGGCAAGATGCATGACAGGCCATACTCTTCAGTGGACAATTAATCCAATGTACAAATTGGTTAAATAATAAAAAGTTTATAATCGTGTAGGGTTCGGATTTAGGTTTATGTTTTTTTTAAATATTATGTGTGATTGCAAAAGTATTTTTTTGTTATTAACTTGTTTTCATTTCGAGGGACGGTCTGTTATCCACGCGGCTTCGCGCCCCCTTCACAATAATACGATTATAACACACATTTTCGAAAAACACTTTTAATATTATTTTTATAAAATATCGTTCTGAGAGCGAAAAAGGGGATTAAAAATGTAAGCTCTACAGGAACAAAGTCGGAGGCGTTCGCTAAGTAATAAGCATAAGTAATGGTTTCCGACAAGACCTCGGCTTAAAATCAAAGACCAGCACGCTTTAAGTTTACTTTCTTTATTCAGGGAGGTTTATGTGTTTCTTACACCTAGACATTAACATTCACCTAGTTACTGTTTGAGAAGTAATACGATGAACAAGTAATTATGATTGACTGGGCGTAATCTTGGAAATGTAACTTCGCTTCGCATCGCGGTAATGCCCTGAGTTTGGTAGAAACATAAACGTATGGCTAATAAAATGACAAACTCAGATTAGTCCATGCTCTTCAGGTTCGGTGAATCACGCTAACGACCGAGCTACAGCAATTATCATAAACGTTAATGAGCCGCCGAGCGGAGGTGGCCGCGGCACAAAGAGAGCCGTAAATAGGCTTCGTTAATAGAATTGGCACTCGCACGTCTGCGCGCGCCAAATCGCCGCACGAACTATTGCAGTTTGGCAGACCCCGCGGCTCCTGCACGGTAGAGCAACCGCCGTGTTCCACAAAGATACAAAAACAAATAAACTACGTATTGAAAAGGCAAAGTATTAATTTGATGTTGAAATAAGAGCTTGAGTTTGAATCAAGTTTTGAAAGTCATCTCATAATATTATGGGCATCATGTTACTGCGTTAAGTCTTAAGATAAGGTAATAGAACTCTCTTTGTGATCATGATAATAATTATAACATAAGTACCTGAATCTTTTTTTGTTTTAGAGAGAAACAGACTTCTACAATCATTAGGTAATCGTTATGAAATGAAATAAAAATTACAGACTAATCCTAAGAGTGAAATCCCTATACACTAATTTATATCTCTGCTTACAAACTTGGCTCTACGTCAACTGCCGCATGTTGGTAGGTTTCCACTCTCCGAAGCGACTTAAAGTTTGCGATTTAATTCCGGGCGCGCTTCTATAAATCGAATCTTGTGTTTGGCGGCGCGCGGGTGAGGTGCGACCTACTCGAACACGACAATGAGAAATGGAACATGACCACTCGTTCCCGCGCACTCCCGTGGGCCCAACTATAGCATGGTAGGTTGCGAACTTCTAGGAACCTAAAACGTTTGTTGTACTACTAGACTAGTAGGTTTAGTATGAAAATTAGCGCATGTTGTTTATATTATGTATTTAAGGCTTTGAAATTGGGAATTTAAATTGTAAAAAAAAATCAAACATTTTAATTTGAATTCAAATTAGCTTAATTTTTTATTTTTTATTAAACTATAGCTTGAAGTTTTAATTAGAAATAAATCGAATTGTAATAGTGAATGAGGTCCGGGCGCGATCATCTAATATTGACGCGGCAATCCGCCGCCGCCGGCCGCCGGCCGCCGGCCGCCGGGCGCTGCATACTTTACACTCGTGCTATTTTCTGGCGTAACCCAGTTGCCAGCTCCGGGAAATTATTAAAACTACTTGACCAACGGGTGAACATTTTCTGCTTGAAATGTAGTTTGCCTACTTTTAACTGTTACTTCGTCAATGTTTGAGAAACTGAAAAACAAAAAGATCTAAGATCGTACGTAAAACATCCTCCTCTTTTGGAGTCGGTTGAAAACGAATGTCTTATAATTCGTAATTATTTTAACAGTGTTACGTTGAGTTCAAATCAAGCAAAGAGCCAGTTTTAACCCAGAACTAAAATTCTCTTTTTTGTTGCCATCCATGAAGCTCTTCACTTTATGAATCCAGCGGATTTGCCTCAAATAAAGCGGGTAGGAGCACGCGCCTCGGATGTTGTTAATATTTGAGGACGTCACTTAGGGCACGCCAGGGCACGCGGCAGGCAGAAGGTTTGCCTCGTGAAAGTGTTTAACTCACACACATAAATTGCAGGCGAATTGCTGCAGAATTGATTACATCCCTATAGTTCTTGTGTGATCTAATTGGAGAGTCTTTAGACGTATGTAAGTATTTATAAAGGTACAGTGCAAGTTCATTACCGTAATGTGCTCAATGGCCAAGGAAAAAAGGTCTTACCGAGGCTTTCCTCGAAGATTTAACGAGCTTGAAATTATCGTTTGTAATAACATAAATAATCGAACCTACTGTATCTTCCTATATAATGCTTAACGGTGGAAATCATGTATGAGCCTTAGAACTGTTCTTAAAGGTGATATCAGATCTGGCGGAAAGTCAATGTTCCTACAGGCCTGCCGGCGGGCGCTGGCGGTGCGGGCGCTGAATTATTGAGCCGCTCCGAGCTGAGCAAGGCTACATTTAAACATCTTATCTGGCTTTTAGTTCGTGACTCGTCTACCTCGTCTACTCAACCCTGTGCTTAAGATTTATTTACGCATAATTTGTACAAGTGCTCTTTGTNAAGATGCATGACAGGCCATACTCTTCAGTGGACAATTAATCCAATGTACAAATTGGTTAAATACTCGTAATAAAAAGTTTATAATCGTGTAGGGTTCGGATTTAGGTTTATGTTTTTTTAAAATATTATGTGTGATTGCAAAAGTATTTTTTTGTTATTGACTTGTTTTCATTTCGAGGGACGGTCTGTTATCCACGCGGCTTCGCGCCCCCTTCACAATAATACGATTATAACACACATTTTCGAAAAACACTTTTAATATTATTTTTATAAATATCGTTCTGAGAGCGAAAAAGGGGATCCCACCAAAAACATTCTGTAAAAAATTAGCCAAGTCTCGATGGAGCTGCCTGTTTATCTCTAAAAAGTAATGAAATCTAGACAAAGTCGTGCCAAGTCTATGGTTCCTTACTGCGATTTCTTTATTATTATATTTAATGTTGTGTGACTTGGCCGTTGAAGGGTACCAAACCAGATGCTCCATGACACCATTGCACCAATCTGTCGCCAAATCCGCTACCCATTGACGATGGAAAATAAATTGCACTTGGAAAAGTAAATGCTTGACTGGGCGTGATCTTGGAAAGACGTAACTTCTCGTCGCATCGCGGTAATGCCTTGAGTTTGGTAGAGACAGAAACGTATGGATAATAAAATGACAAACTCAGATTAGTCCAGGCTCTTCAGGTTCGGTGAATCACGCTAACGACTGAGCTACAGCAATTATCATAAACGTTAATGAGCCGCCGAGCGGAGGTGGCCGCGGCACAAAGAGAGCCGTAAATAGGCTTCGTTAATAGAATTGGCACTCGCACGTCTGCGCGGGCCAAATCGCCGCACGAACTATTGCAGTTTGGCAGACCCAGCGGCTCCTGCACGGTAGAGCAACCGCCGTGTTCCACAAAGATACAAAAACAAATAAACTACGTATTGAAAAGGCACATTAAAGAATAATTTGATGTTGAAATAAGAGTTTGAATCAAGTTTTAAAGCCATCTCATAATATGGGCATCAAATTACTGCGTTAAGTCTTAAGGTAATGTAATAAATGTCCATACACTACAGTGTTTATCCTTAAAACTGTGAACTTCTTTGTTCATGATAATATTAAAACATAATTACCTGAATCTTTTTTTGTTTTAGAAAGAGACAGACTCTACAATCATTAGGTAATCGTTATGAAATTAACGTAGAAATTACACCCTAATCCTAAGACTGAAATCCCAATGCACTAATTTATATCTCTGCTTACAAACTTGGTTCTACATCAGTCGCCGCATGTTGCTAGGTTTCCACTCTCCGAAGCGACTTAAAGTTTGCGATTTAATTCCGAGCGCGCTTCGATAAATCCAATCTTGTGTTTGGCGGCGCGCGGGCGAGGTGCGACCTACTCGAACACGACAATGAGAAATGGAACATGACCACTCGTTCCCGTGCACTCCCGTGGGTGGGCCCGAATATAGCATGGTAGCGAACTTCTAGGAACCCGTAACGTTCATTGTCTACTAGACTAGTAGGTTTAGTATGAAAATTAGCGCGTGTTGTTTAAACTATGTATTTGAAGTTTAGAAATTGGGAATTGAGTTTGTAAAAAAACCATTTTAATTTGAATTCAAATTAGCTTAATTCGTAATTTTGATATAAATACTATAGCTTGAAGTTTTAATTAGAAATAAATCGAATTGTAATAGTGAATGAGGTCCAGGCGCGATCATCTAATATTGACGCGGCAATCCGCCGCCGCCGGCCGCCGGGCGCTGCATACTTTACACTCGTGCTATTTTCTGGCGTAACCCAGTTGCCAGCTCCGGGAAATTATTAAAACTACTTGACCAACGGGTGAACATTTTCTCCTCGAAATGCTATTTGCCTACTTTAAACTGTTACTTCGTCAATGTTTGAGAAACCGAATTACAAAAAAAAAGATACATACAGTCGAACATAGAACCTCCTTTTTTTTGGAGACGGTTAAAAACAAGTCTACATGATTCGTAAGAATTCTTTTAACAGTGTTTCGTTTAGTTCAATCAAATCAAGCAAAGAGCAACTTTTAAGCCAGAACTAAAATTATCTTTTTTGTTGCCATCCATGAATCTCTTCGCTTTATGAATCCAGCGGATTTGCCTCAAATAAAGCGGGCAGGAGCACGCGCCTCGGATGTTGTTAATATTTGAGGACGTCACTTAGGGCGCGCCAGGGCACGCGGCAGGCAGAAGGTTTGCCTCGTGAAAGTGTTTAACACTCACATTATACAACTTGCAGACGATTTTCTGAAGAATCGATTACGCTCCTATAGTTCTTTTGTGATCTGATTGGAGAGTCTTTGGACGTAGGTATTTATAAAGGTACAGTAGTGCAAGTTCATTACCGTAATGTGCTCAATGGCCAAGGAAAGGTCTTACCGAGGCTTTCCTCGAAGATTTAACGAACTTGAAATTATCGTTTGTAATAATATAAATAATCGAACCTACTGTATCTTTCTATATAATGCTTAACGGTGGAAATCATGTATGAGCCTTAGAACTGCTCTTAAAGGTGACATCGGATCTGGCGGAAAGTCAATGTACTTACCTACAGGCCTGCCGGCGGGCGCTGGCGGTGCGGGCGCTGAATTATTGAGCCGCTCCGAGCTGAGCAAGGCTACATTTAAACATCTTATCTGGCTTTTAGTTCGTGACTCGTCTACCTCGTCTACTCAACCCTGTGCTTAAGATTTATTTACGCATAATTTGTACAAGTTCTCTTTGTTATAATCCTAATTCAGATAAAAGTACAACGTGAAACATACTATAATATATTAAACTTAGCCTTTACAGTTTAGAAAATTTTGAAAATATAAAATGCTTTAAAATTTACGGGGACGTGTAAAAGTGCTTTTTTAAGCCTATTTACAGAAATAAATGAGTTTTTATGAGTATTTTTTACAATTGAGATTTTGTTATTTATCAGCTATTCCTCTTTTAAAGTATTGACTGATCAACATCTTATGATATGATAGTCAATACATCGATATGGGTCCTCTGTATTGTATGCATACAAGACGTATAATTTTGTTTCTCAGACAAGTAGATATTTATGAATAAGTCAGAGGTATTTTTTGAGATTTCATTATTATCCAATCATTGACTATCTACTTCTTCTTCTAAAACTCTGCCCCAATTTCCGGTAGGTACTTTCGGAATGCTAGCACTATCCCTTGCCGAGTATGTATGTTAATAACAAAGGATAGGATACGGGGCAATAAAACCAACCGTTATACCTTCATGAGCTCGGATGTTCCGGCGTAGAGTCGCGTGGAGCGGGCCGAGGCCGCGCATGAATAACTGACGCTCGCTCCGCCTGACTGATAGCTTCAGTAGCTGTCACTGTTAAGTACTGTTGTTAACTATGATATTACTAGCTTTCCGCCCGCGGCTTCGCCCGCGTGGAATTTTGTCTGTCACTGAAAAACTTTATCGCGCGCGTCCCTGTTTCAAAAACCGGGATAAAAACTATCCTATGTTCTTTCCCGGGACTCAAACTATCTCTATGCCAAATTTCATCAAAATCGGTTGCGAGGTTTAAGCGGGAAAGCGTAACAGACAGACAGACAGACAGACAGACAGACAGAGTTACTTTCGCATTTATAATATTAGTTGGGATAAGGACTACTTTTGAGTAACTAAGCGGCTGTCATTATTTTAGTCTTGGTTAAGCCTCGCTCATGGGAGCCTGGCAAACTGCGCCGCTGTGAATACTGCTATAAATATTATAAGTTTCACTGGTTAAATAATATCAACACATTAACGGATGTTTATCGCAGCCACCAGCCCTCTCGTTGAACATGTTTAACAATATTTCCCGAAATGGTTCCAATTAATTTTATGTGCATCAGAGTTCGTTCGTAAAACGTAACAGTAATTAATTTCAGACTTTTCATTAACCTCATATTCCCGAAAAAGCTGCGTTAAAATATTTTAGTGTGGGTATTTTTAACGATACTTACATTAAAGCCAAATAACATGCATCGACTACTAAATAAAATCAGACAGGCCTCTATTTATTTTCATGTATTATATTCATAAAATCATATCATAATGTGAATATATTTAACAAATCATAATATTTACATTAATATGATTGTATGCAATATTATAATACTTAAAATTTATTGCACACCAAAGTTCCTTACATAATAATTGAGGCAATGTGATTTCAATTTAAGCTTCGACGACGGACAGAGTAGAGCACTAGTAGGAATCGAATATCCTGTACCCATCACCTATTTGAAGTCGAAGCGATTCACTAAGTCCCAACTCGATTGTATAGTTTCCGGGGCCGACAGCTGACAGGACGTAGATTAACCCGCACGAAGCAGAGTCCCGGCACTCCACGCGCCGCACTCGGCACTCTCCGCGCCGACTCTACGAGGCGACAATATCCGACACCAAATGAGCTGTTCATATCTACATGGCTATGTCCATCGAAAAAGGTACCTACTATGTTTTGCAACTATTTTTATTATTTTTATATTAAAGTTGAAACTCAATCATAGAGCAATGAATTACTATGTATCTTTTAGAAATGAATATTAAACTTCATATGAACTATCTGAAAAAAATATGAGAAAATAGAAAAGGAAATAATAAATGCCTACCTAATATAGGTCACGATGGTCATAGCGTCATTTGGGAAGTTAACTACTATTATTATTTTTAACCTAATAAAGCCCAATTTACAACGTTTGATATAAATTAATGTATTACATAAGGCTTTCCTCGTGAAGCCTCCATATTTCTGTACATTTAATAATAATAAGGCTTAATTATATACCATGCTACCGGTGAAATATGCCTAATTTGGGGTTCAATTGTGAGCGGAAGGTCTTTTTAATTAAATCAGAGCCTTTCATATTCGGGCCGCGTTTAATTGGGCCCGTAGCCGCGCTCGCCTCATCCTTCACTGCCTTGCCCCGGAGCAAGGATGCTCATTTATTTTATCGATATTAAAAACAACCTGCCCGAATATTCGCGCATTAAGTTTGACAAAAACAATGCAACTTATGACCTATCCATCTGGTCTGAGTTCTTCCTCCATAATCCATATTTTTGTCATTTATCTAATTACATTACAGAGCCTTCATAAACAAACNAGGATGGTACGGCCGTGCCGCTTTTTTGCTCGACTTGGTGGGGGCACTGCCGTGCCCCCAGATAAATCATAATGTAAATATATTTAATATTTACATTAATATGATCTTATGCAATATTATAATACTTAAAATTTATTGCACACCAAAGTTCCTAACGTACAAAATGCTTAACGAGGCGATTTGTGATTTCAATTTAAGCTTCGATGACGGACAGAGTAGAGCACTAGTAGGAATCGAATATCCTGTACCCATCACCTATTCGAAGTCGAAGCGATTTACTAAGTCCCAACTCGATTGTATAGTTTCCGGGGCCGACAGCTGACAGGATGTAGATTAACCCGCACGAAGGCAGAGTCCCGGCACTCCGCGCGCCGCACTCGGCACTCTCCGCGCCGACTCTACGAGGCGACAATTTCCGACACCAAATGAGCTGTTCATATCTACACGGCTATGTCCATCGAAAAACTGTTGTTCCAGAAGTTTTGCGTTTCAAATTTGTTGATGGATAACATGGAAGTCTTTATAAGTTGATTTGACGAGGGCAAATTGGCGACGTAGTTTGCAGTTACTTTCACAAAAATATATGGTTCTATCTAAAAATGCCGTAGTTTTCATGGATTTCAGAGTGGAAACAAGATTTACGATTAAAATTTTTCAATAAAAGTAAACAAAAAAATAAACGTTCATACACATCTTGAACTTATAATTAGATGAGGCTGTGTTAATAATCTCTACCATAATCCTTAGTCTGGAAATATAGTTGAAATATTGTTATACAGAAAAACTAAATCCATCGAAAAGGGTCCAAATAGGGGTCGTAAAATCTTACATCAGCACGGACGAAGTCAGGAGAATTAATAATAAGCCTCCATTACTTTATCTGCGCGGGTTCAATAAAACAAACGATGGTCACAAGCGAAATGCGCAGTGATAAGAGATGCCGTCCGGCGGCGGGCCGGCGCCGGTGACGGCCCGTCAAGATAATGGGCCAGAAAAACGACGCGGACCCGAGGCCCACTCCGCCACAGCGTACAAAATAGCAGATTAAAACAGTTTCGACATATTTACGGTTTTCCAGTGCTAAAAATTAGTGAATATTATTTATGTACCTACTCGTACGTATGTGTTCTGCATGTGAATAGTTAATGCCAAAATTGTTCAAAAGACATAGATCGCCAATCGGGGTCCGCCTCGGGGATGACGCGCCGCGGGCGCGGGCGCGGAGAATTGTTTTCTTATTGAATCTGCTCACACGCTCCACTGAGCGCGCGCTCGTCGAGGCATTATGAAGGCTCAAGACACGAGATAGGTATTTTACCTAGGATTTGCATCGACTTTTTATGTCAGTTTTATGTAAGTGCTTGAAGCAGTTACTTTATTGGATAAATCCAGCAGTCAGCCATAAAGTTTACATCCCACTAAAACATTTTCATGTAAGTAAAATGTTACCTACATGAACCGTATTGCTTGCACTGTTAAAAAGTTATTAGATCTCATGTAGATCCAAACTTTTCACTCTACACCTTAGTCAAAATACCACCCAAGCCACATACCTATCTATTTCGACTGAAAATCTAAAGTATTGAACGCTATGCAGTTGAAACTTCATATTTTTATTAAATTTAGGTAGGTATCGTCATCATATCCTGATAATTTATACAATCTAGTATAACCCAAGCCCAAGTTATAAGGGTTCAAAAACACGGCTAACCTCTTCGAGAAAAGGTAGGTTCTTCCTTGCACTTCGCCGGCTCGGCTCCTGTGCCCTTAGATTAGATACTAATAAATTTATATTTGTATGTAATTTATTGAACATTAGGATAAAATCACCTTTACTCAATATCCTAGCGCAAAATTATTACGATGTGTGGCAGGCGCTAGTCTGTGCGCAGCGCTGGCCGTGCACTTCTTTCGGATAATTTACGGCGACGATCGCGGCGCCCCGGGCCCGGGCCCGCCAGGCCGGGCACGCGAGCGTCATCGCTCACGCGCTCTAATGGCAGCGCACCTTTATCCCACAAAAGAGGATTTTTACACTTTTTGAACCACATACTATGTCATCGCCATAAAAGACTAGAAAGATACCTACTATGTTTCAAAAAGTTGAATCTCAATCATAGAGTAATGAATTACTATGTAGGTATCTTTTTAACACTAAAATTAAACTTCCTATAATTGTCTGAAAAAATTATGTACAAATAGTAAAGATAATAATAAGTACCTACATAATATAGGTCACGATGGTACCGTTGCGTCATTTGGGAAGTTAACTACTATTATTACTTTTAACCTAATAAAACCCAATTTACATCGTTTGATTTAAATTAATGAATTATATAAAGCTTTCCTCGTGAAGGCTCCATATTTCTGTACATTTAATAATAATAAGGCTTAATTATATGTATACCATGCTACCGGTGAAATATGCCTAATTTGGGGTTCAATTGTGAGCGGAAGGTCTTTTTAATTAAATCAGAGCCTTTCATATTCGGGCCGCGTTTAATTGGGCCCGTAGCCGCGCTCGCCTCATCCTTCACTGCCTTGCCTCGGAGCAAGGATGCTCATTTATTTTGTCGATATTAAAAAACTTGCCTGAAAATTCGCGCATTAAGTTTGACAATAGCTATGCAAATATCCGTCTGGTCTGAGTTCTACCTTAATAACCATAATCCACATGTTTTGTCATTTAATTACATTACAGAGCCTTAACAAACGATTCGTTTAAAAATCGACTTGGTATAGGTACGTACGTTGACATTGCGTAAATTAACAGGTACTCTGGAGCCCAAGTCACAACAAATTGCAAAAACAAACAATCATTTTCATGGTTGTCGATGTTAGCCTGCCGCCTCTACCCGCGCTTATTTAATTGCAAACAAAACTCAGTTGTCCGTCTGCGCCGCGCCCGCCCGCGCCCTGCCGATCTTAGCGGGGATTTGTGACGCTATTGAGCCGTAGCGCGAACTGCTTGCTCAAGATTTTAATTGTTTGACAAGATTTTATTTAGCACTAGAAATAATTTCCATGTTCCAACTTTGCGTTTACGAATAGTTGAAATAAAATATTTTTAACGACAATATTAAACTATTTTGACAAGAGTATATTTTATTTTAATCTAGCTCAATCAGCTTCTACCTTTTAGCCACAACCTAGTGGAGGATATAAAATTCGTATAAAAATATATCTTTAAAATAAAACTTACTAATAGTGATAAGTTAACGATAAACAGGCTAAAGATGTGACAGGCCTTTGAGGCCCGACATTCGGAAATTGTTATGTAGATTGTAATCGAGTGCGCCGCCGGCAGCTTCCGCGGATCAAAGCTTTGAGCAGTATTCCCGGCGCCGCGACACACGGCCGCGGACGCGCGCGGAGCGGGGCCTAGCTGCGACCTAAAAAATAAATACGGAAGTAAATAGTTATCATTTACTGAAAAAAATGACGGAATACGTCTTTAAAATCCATTGATCTTCACAATATCCAATAAATAAATAGAGCAAATCTCCCGCTGAATGCGCTGTTTCAATACGTAACAAAAGCTTCACGATTTCATGAAGCCGTCTGAGGCTTCGCCATTGTCGGTGGCGCTTTGGCGCAGTTATTGGGAAGGAAAGTGGACGAAAGTAGTTCGACTACCACTCCGGCACAGAAAGGCAACACGTAGCTGACGCGCTCATTAAATGTTGCCGCGTGAACGAGCCGGGACGAGCCTCGGCGATGTGTGCACGCGAGGCGAGCGGCAACATGCAGTGCTAAGTGAACAGGAAAACACTTTATTTACAATGGGTTGTGAAAATCTTAGTTTCTATAAAATATGTTTTCAGCTATGTGATGTTGGTTTACTTAAGGTCATGCTTCTCATGCCGTGCCTATTCAGGCACATTTCTAAATATTGGCTACATTAAACCTTCACACTGTATACGCATATACAGTCACTCCTCGAAGGAAGCAGTCGCAAACAGCGGCCGCCCGCAAGTGTGCCACAGCACTTCAATATTGTCTTTGCGAAGTAACTGTGGAGCGCCCGGAACTGAAATAGTTAAACAGCATGCACTCGGCTTGTTAACATCCGAGACAACCGCCGGCCGCGGCCGCCGGAGCAGCCCAGGTGTAACAGCCGCGCATTTTACACGCTTCATTATTTAAAAATTAACTCTATATTAGAAGTTGTTTGTCTGTTTAGATATTCGTATGGTTTCTGAAATGGTATTCATTGGTTTCAACTCATCCGTGCAAAATCAAAGTATCCATAGTTATTTAACATCGTCTTCGCGCAAATCGATAGCCGTATTATCCGTAATCCGTAGCCAATATTGTGTTAACGTGATAAACCTGTACCTAGACACTAAATGGTAATAAGTAGGTACTAATTGATAAGTATTCATGTAGCCAAATAATTTCCTGGCGGTACCATTCTGGCCGCGCGGCGCAGGTAACTAGTCCGCTGGAAGTTGGGCGCCATTGTGCGGCGCGCAGTCGCTCCACACATTCCAACTAATTTCTCGCTTCGAGCAGAATCCACGTTTATATTAATGTGGGGCCCGGAGGACTTTGACAGTCATTGTCTGTAGCGTTTATCTTGGGCCGTGTTGGTGACAGCGGGCGGCAGCTAAGTGGCCGCTGACCTCTATTCTTGATTATCTTTCCAAACATTTACAACAAAGTGTGATTTATAAAGGTGCTCGGAAAAAATTGTGTGTGGTACAGTCAGCGTCAAATAGTTCGTGACACCCAGGGTAGCCAAAAAGTTCGTAGCACATCTTTGTTTCAATTAGAATAAGGTTGTATTGTAGGTACTTTTACTTACTTTTCGACTACTTTGGATGTCACGAACTACACTCGGCATCAAATAAATCGCACCTCCCGCGACAAGCACTTATGAAACGTATGCATCCCCACTTCCCACTAACGTTGGTACCATTTGAAAGCCTAGTTCTAAACTTCATTTCATTAAAGGAAAGGTTTTTACCCCAAAAGTGTGTCTTTACAAGGATCCAGAGTCACTTCTTCAAAAAATAGGTTGTTACGCTATAGCCATTTTTTATTACTATAAAACTGTTAAGTTGGGATTAATCGCTATCCATCTGTTAAAGAGGACACGTGAGATCTTTATTTGGTTTTATAACCATAAAAATTGGTCTAATTGATCCCAGAGGTGAGCCTAAAGTGAGGTATATTTTCAAGTCACATTTATGGTATATGTTAATCATTTATTTAGAAATGAAATTTATTTTTCTTTAAGGATATTTATTGGGCTTTCAAATAACACCAATATTGTTGGGGTTCCATGATTGTGTCAGAAGAAAATCTTTAAAGTTCGCGTCGCGGAAGGTGCGGTTTATTTGATGTTGAGTGTATTTGACGCTGACTGTACTTAGATTGACGGAAGCCTCATAGCCATTTAGCTATTTCAGATAATTATGCGATGTGTAGGTATACTAACTCAATCTTTAAATAAGGCTACACATTATGTAAAGGCACAGTTTGAGTCATCATTCGTGCACAGAGCACATGGAAATATTGTACGTTGACATATCTGCCTGGCGTGTGCATACGCCCCGATTGAGCCGCGGCGCCCGAGGACATGGGGCAAAGGAGTTTAAACTCTAGGGTACTGAGAAATAAGGGCTATAGGACCTGCATGATGGCATGAGCGTGTGTGCGCCGCTGATTGCTAATACGATGTGTCAACGCGCCCGCCCCGCCCCGCGCCCGCGCCTCTCGGTTTACATCCTTAGGACGGGCGAGTTTCCGTTTGACTACCCATACGCCAGCACTGATACACTAAAGTTAAATGATAACACTTGCTCAATTAGGTACTCAAACTTTTAGGCAAAAGGGCAAGCAAAGAATACAATTATATTATTTTAAGCGAACGAAAACACTTGAAATTACAGCTTTTTTTGCTTCTTCTGACATTCATCTGTGAGAGAACCATATTCGCACCTTTAATATTGTTTTATAGCACGTCTTCTCTTTTGCTTGCTTAAGTTTATTAAAGCATCCCTAAAAAAAATGTAACGCATATCGTAGCAGCGTAGTATAGCGGATGTTCTGCGCTACGGCACTACGAAACTACGATTGGTGCTACGCCGTAGCACATTAATAAATATGGTGATTCTTCATGATTATTATTTCTGTTGAATAAATTAATAGGAATTCTTTTCTTTATTGTAATCAAAAAATATTGTATAGCTGTGTACATTATACATATAATTAATTATTGGATTGTAAGCCGCCGTTATTAATCGCATCCAGTATAATGAAAAGTTTCATCAATTTTCAGTACTGTTCGTTAAATCGTCTGAAGTTGAGCAGTATTTTATCTTTTTCCATTCATGCCTTTCAGCTATCATTGAGTTCTTCACATCTTTTTTATCATTTATAGCTGACCCGGCGAACTTTGTTCCGCCTTAATGGCAATAAATAAGCAGACGTTGTTTTTTAATTTCGAACGGGATAAAAAGTATCCTATGTCCTTCTCCTGGCTCTAAACTACCTCCCTGACAATTTTCAGCTAAATCGGTTCAGCCGTTCTTGAGTTATAAGTGGAGTAACTAACACGACTTTCTTTTATATATATAGATTATCCTTTCATTTTCTTTCTAACTTTCGTTTTCTTTTATTTAGCAAAAAGGCTTTTTGTTGTAGTTATTTTTATGAACTCAGTATTAGAATCTACTTTCTAATATAATTTATTTGTTAAGTGTTGTCACATTTTAGTAAGTTTATACATGACGTATGGTTTTATGGGTTATAATAAATCTGATTTAATTACGAGCATTCTGTCAGATCAGCAACAGCCGCGTAAAAATTGTAAGCTTCAGGCAACATCAATGCGAACCGGCGATGCATCGCTTTGGCAAGCGAGGCTTGACACGACGCGCCGCGACACGCGCGGGCGTGCGGTGCTCGTGACAGCCTCCCACACGTTATACAGACTAAATAAAACGAGCATTAAAGCCATGCGCCAGAGAATTTCAGCCACAAAGCACCTTTAACACACCGCTTGCAATGTTCTTTAGTACACAAGACGGAGACTACCTATTATAAGACTGAAATAAAGCATACACAGCACCCATAAAAATATAAAATACCTTCGTACTTCATTATGAACCAACGGGTATAGTCAGCAGACAGGTCAATTAATGAACAATTGGAAATATTACCTACATTTAGTGGTACCTACGAGATGAAACGGATAGTTGTTTGGCCGGATACCGGATACCGGATATCCGGCGAGCTGCTAGGCCGGATAGCCGGATATCCGGCGGCCGGATAGTTGTCTCATTGCCATGTTGCATGTCGTAACGAGTTTGGCGCCGCATAGGTGCTTCGAGCGCGATCAGTGGGTCTAGTAGACTAGACAAGTCACACATTTCGGAAATCGAATTCGTTCGAATAGAATGTCAGATTTTGCCACTCGTCTAAGGGGCAGATCCATTCGGGCGATTTCGGTTGCCATCGTGAGTATGTGATAGAATAGCGAAAATTCAATTAGTTTACTTGCTGCGTAATCTGACTGAACTGCATTATACATGGTGACTTTGATGACATGATTCCCCAAATAATTATGACTTATATCAATTGAATTAAAATTTCAATATTTGAAATCTTGTACAGACGACAGCACATCAATCTTCATACTGTGGCATCTTATTTCAATGTAGGTATTAGGGAGAGTTCGGTATATTGTACCGCCGGGTAAATTGTACCACCCTCATATTTCGTAAAGTATTTATTGAATGTCTGTAATTGTAACACTCAGCGATACACAACTAAAATCAATTAATATCGGCCATGTGGTTTTTGCCGTGACAACAAACACGTGTGTTTTATTTTGAAAAGTATTTTTTCATTGTTTTCAAGTAACTTTTGACAATACATGTTTAGTTTGTAATTTTGTTAAATTTAATCACAGGGTGTTTCTAATATATTATTGAGAAGCGTAAATTAGTGTGGATCACAATTATTTGAAACATTTTTCGGTATTTATAAGCTATATTTTTTACCGATTTTTTAAAAGCACTATCACCTAGTCGGCTAATTTGTACCTCATCAAGTTGTATGGAACTTTACCAAAGGATTTTGAATTTTTTTTAGTAAATCATATTTTGAAGTTATAATAGCGTAGTTATGTTTGACTAACAATAAATGAAAGCAAAAGACTGGCAAAGTAGATTAGGTAGAAGTGTGCGTTACGATAATTGGAATTACAAAACTTGTACTCAAAATCGTGATAACGTGAAAAACAATATCGATTGTCTATGTTATTAACTACTGTTCCTTTTCGTTTCCTAATTTGTTAAGAATGTATGGTATAATATTTTGCCATAGTTTTTTTATAGGCTTGAAATTTATTGAAATCCAATTTAGTAACCCTGTGGTACAAATTATCGAACCGGTTGGCTAAATTGGACCGAAGCTCTGAACTCGTACTTTGTTGATTTGTGCTAAATATACAACAATCATGTTAATTAATACTTATGAAATAGTAAGTTGAATAATGTATCTTTTATTATATACCATGGACATTAGCAAAAACAAAAGAAAACTATGTGTAATATGGGATTGAAAAAAACTGGTCCAAATTAGCGGACTCTCCCTTAAGTGTTATTTTGCATCAAAATGTATAGGATGATGTGCTGTTGACGGGTGCGCATTTTCTTACATAACTTTTCAATTCCTGTCATTTGAGGTCCGAAAATATTTCTCATACCATTTGTTACCATAATGATCATTCTTCATAAAAAATTTAAAAACTACATAATATTTAAAAACATAGGTACTCATTGTAAAAAAAATATGTATTTAAAATGGTTCTTGTTTGTAACAGTATTGATAAAAAAAATTATTATTAACTGTTATCAGTTTCGATGGTAGTAATAAAAAATGTATGAATACAAAAAGTATGAAAAATAAAATTATGAATAGAGATTATTATCAACACAAATCGGTAGTAAGACAAAGAATAGAATTTAGAATATTATGTGAGCCAATGTTGACTGTACAATAGTTTTAAACTCTTTATAAGAGCACACTAATACAAATATATAGTTAAAATAATGACATAAAATATCATTGGATACTATTTGGGGAATGCACTATGTACCTATCATGTGAAGTCTTATATTAAAAGGATGCCAACGATTTCAAAGTCACTCTGTATGTCATCAGACAAAAAAGATCGCCTATTTTATTTGGCCTTAAGAGTAGACGCACACCGTTGATTTTTAGTTGGCCGATAGTTGTGCTGTGCCCGATTTTAATTTGTATGAAGTATCGGCCAAATCGAATCGGCGTAGTGTGCGCACTACCATACATGCCCATACTGATTAACTGCCCGACTAAACTATCGGCCGACGAAAACACAACGGTGTGCGCCTACTCTAAAATATATTACTATTTATGTATTCGTCATTAGAGTGAATAGCCCAGAAAGGAAATTAGTTTTTTGAAAGGCCTTATTATGGCTTTTTGTAACTGTCTACTCACGGACATTGCCCGTGGGCGGCGTGCCCGGAGGGAGCGGCGAGCGTTCGGCGAACGAACGAGCAATGTTCGGTTCGCGAGCGAACATGGAAGAAGACGATCCTGACGCACTCTCTTCAACGACTTTGCACTAAACGGTCTCAATATCATTGTGAATTTATACCGAATAGACAATTAACTTTATACAGTCCACTCTTTTCATTTAATAACTTCCACTACACTCACTATCGAAGTAACAGTAACTTTTTGGACTTTAGATAAAAACCGTCATTATTATAAGCCATTTTATTGATATTTATTTAACTCAAAGATTAATGTGTTTCATTTTATTATAGGAAATTTTCGTAGTTTTTTAATATCCGGTATCCGGCCGGATAGTGAGCTACTATCCGGTATCCGGCCGGATAGTAAATTTAGGCCGGATATCCGGCCTACCGGATAGTTGCCGGATATCCGTTTCATCTCTAGTTCATAACGTACGATTATTCTTTTATACGCATTGTTTAACTGACTTTATCGTACGTTACGAACTGTCAAATGATTACGATTGCTTTACACAATTCCACCTCTGACTATGTTTGGTCAACGAATATTTAATTTACTTTTGCCGTTTCAAGGCATTTCAAGAGTGAATAGGCACTTACAGGGCACATACATCTTCCTAGACTGCATCTCACTTAATGCCAGGTGCGATTGCAGACAAATGCTAAAAAAAGAAATTCTTGGTGGACACTGAAAATTATTAGCAAAATGTTCGAAAAAGATACGATTACGCCTCAATTACTTCTCTAGCGACTTGGCCCACTTTTAGCNATAGACAATTAACTTTATACAGTCCACTCTTTTCATTTAATAACTTCCACTACACTCACTATCGAAGTAACAGTAACTTTTTGGACTTTAGATAAAAACCGTCATTATTATAAGCCATTTTATTGATATTTATTTAACTCAAAGATTAATGTGTTTCATTTTATTATAGGAAATTTTCGTAGTTTTTTAATATCCGGTATCCGGCCGGATAGTGAGCTACTATCCGGTATCCGGCCGGATAGTAAATTTAGGCCGGATATCCGGCCTACCGGATAGTTGCCGGATATCCGTTTCATCACCTACATTAAAAAACTAAGAAAAATGTTTGAGATTTTATCATGGTCTCGATGTGAACTTAACATTTCTCTGTAGTTTCGCCATCTACTGTCATTTTTATGAGAAACGTAGCTCCTGTAAATGTATGCAGATTGGGATGTGGCCTGAGCGGGGAGCCGTGAGCCGCACTCGTCTTTGAGACTGCCTGCACAAGGAAATAACACCAACATTTCTGCGACACAAATTCATTTTTTTTTTAGTTTTGTACTTTATTAGTTTTTTTAATTATTAAAAAAATCTATTATTAGAAAACTCTAAATAAGAAATGGTGAAAAATTTAGTCTGAACCGATTTTATTTTTCATCAGCATCATCAGGTCATTTAGTACCCATTGCAGAGTCGAGCACTTTCTACTTTACCGGATAAAGATTATCGGATAGTACTTATCATCTTACCAAAATCAAACATTTTATGATAGACATAAATTGACTTCAAGCACACACCATTCTGAGTAATTACTATCTTGTAATCCGTCAGCCAACTAAAATAATTAAAAGTTGTACCCAACTCAATATAAGTTTAACAACAAACATTCAGCTCGCACCTAAAATCAAATTAGCGAGCGCGGGACGGCCAACCCTCATAAAGGTCGCTCCGATAAATAATTTCGGGAAGAACTCTCCAACTGATTTGTGGCCTAAATTATCGAGTGAGGTTGTACCAGAGTCAGTAATTCCCCGCACTTTATGTGATCGCCGAGCGAAGGGTTCGATCGCGCTTCGTTAGGCACATTAGCCGCCGCCCGCCCTCGCACGCCGCCTAATCTTCGACCGGATATAGAAATCCGTAAGGCGCACCTTCCTTTTATGTATTTTTGAAGGCGGATGCCGTTTGATGGGCTTACAGACGGTAATGGATCCGCCGCTAATAATCCAATCTGGCGCTCGAGGTAACAATGTGAGCTCTCACGTCAAATACAATACAATTCGTATTTATTTATACTTCTTGCACATAAACACTGCACAATGGCGGACTTAATGCCAGGTTGCATTCTCTACCAGTATTTCATCAACAATCTGCCCATAGAACCTGTGGCTGTGTGGTANCCTTAGTTATCAAAAAATACCAATAGGATTCAAAGTAGTTAGAAATAATTATGCTAATAATAATATGTCTATGTTTGATATCAAGAAGTATGTTTTTCTATCTTCATAGTTATCATGTGAAAGTTCCGGATTTATTTATTAAGGCATACACAACAGGTAACATTTTTTTTTATTCTTCCTGAACGATATTATTTGGCTGATAGTACACAGGCAGCCGCGGTCGAGGCTGCCTTCTGCATAATACACGCGCGCGGCCCGGACTGCTGCGAGCATCGGAACGTGCCGCACTCTCTACTTCCTGGCTTCCTTTGCCTTATTTATGCTCGATATTTCAAACTCTACCTGCGTTGCTTTCACAGGTATATCTGAATAGTCATTCGAAATTGTTTAGCGAAAACATGTTGAAATATGTTAGCCTCGCAAGATACAAAGCTTTAATTGCTGTTCTAGTTCTCATGAAATTATAACTTTCCCACAAAGGTCACCGTAATTATTTCAGTAAAGCCGCAAGAGCGCTTTGTCCTTCAGTTCTTTTGCAGCTGAAATACACGCCGCAATTCCCGCGAACGCAACTTTCCGAGCACTTCATATTTTTAATTGCATAATTATAGCGAGATTTAGGCACCGGCGGCGGAGCAATTAGCGGCGTTCCGGCGGCGCGGTCCGGCGGCCGGCGGGATTGAGAACACGCCTCCTCTCACCACGCCAGCTATTAAAGACAAGCATTTACTATTTGTAGGTCTATTTGAGTTTACTTGATCAACTTTGATTGATTCAATTATGTACTCTCGTCACTCTTAAAGATACCCAAACGTATGCCCGAAATATTCACCTGCTGTTCTCAATATGTTTACCATCGCATCTAAATCTCTAACTATTGTTGTCATATTGCATGTACACAAACTTCAAGTGGCCTAGTCCTCTTGTGTAGCACGGTCCTCGGTTACTAATGCCCGAATTATCTTCTTTTTGAACTAAGTAAACCGTTCATTGAATACATTCAAAACAAAACTTTTTACCTTTAATATTGCCACTGTTTCGGAACTACTCAACTACTACTAATTACTAATTTAAACTGGCAATTGTTATTTCTCTTGTTAAAAATATACGAGTACTAAACATCCACTAAATAACAGTAAATTGATTTTCTCATATACTTTCCCGTTCAGACCTCGGCTGCTTCAATGCCTCTTGATGTTTCCGACACAAAATCATTATGGCCTCGACATTACGTTTAAGTGATACGATTCTTAGGACACTAAAGCCTCTAAATACCGGCTCGGGCGCTATTACGTATCGTGAATAGGAATGTCTTCCTTCACTCGTAACAATTACCTAGAGCAATATACGCTAAACGTCCACTTTGGAAGTCCGAAACTCACTCGCCGACTCTATTTAATTACAGCTGGAATAGTATTTGAACTGAAAGTACGTAATCAAAACAAAACCCTGCTAGTACTCGTGGACTCATTCGAGTAACGCGATTAATCGAGTCGAGTGAGTTGAAGCGAGTCGGTGCTCGGTGACGCGGCCGTGACGCGCGTGACGAGCGCGACACTCGCCGGCACTCGATTATGTTTGCACACAAGTGCGGCGCAATGACCAAATATCGGCCGCTGCGGCCGTTAATTGAATTTATTCAGCGGCCGACGTGTGAAGCGGATGAGGTGACCACAATGTGAACGGAACAGCCATTCTAATCACATTGAGAGGAGACATTGTTGGTCGCTGAATTAATGTTGACTATCAAAGTCAAAACTTAAGCGTGTATTCGGAACGACTTAACAAAAAGATCAATTACTAAATCCTTTATAAGTACTTATTGTTCGGTGCTCAAACTCAATTCTTCTAATTCTTTCAATTGATTTTTGTTTTCTCTGGTGCATAAGTACCCTAATCTTTCAAAAATAAATGCCGTGTATACCTGAAATTAAGGTCATATACGCATCATATTGTGTTAATGTTAAATCTCTGTATGTGAATTTGTTGGTGTACCTAATAAATAAATACATGTCAATAACACGGTTAGTTGTAGTAAGTTGTGTGTATTGTCTCTTTTAAACCAAGTCGAGCAAAAAAGCGGCACGGCCGTACCATCCTTTTCTCGAAGCAATTCAGGCCATTTTCGACCGCCTGTAACTTCGTTGTGGATAAAACTAGAAGGCTGAATTTTCATTAGCTATGCAGGCATTGTAAAGACACGGTATATTTAAAATTGCATTCAATTTGAACCAGTAGTTTAAGAATTATAACGGGTCAAAGTTACTTAATTTTGTCACTCACTGACTGACTCACTGACTCACCGATCATCAAAATTCTAAGGCACTTCTAGCAGACCTATTTCAGGCCATCGCATGAAAACATGTGTAAATCAAATTATTTAGTGCGATGGCCAAGTCAATAATTTATGTAAAACGTTAAAGATTTCCTGGCCTGGACTTGGTATTACATGGATCTCACAACTTTTTACCGTAGAACAACTGAGTTGCGAGACTTGGTTTTTTGACAAGTATTGTTTTTGATGGGATTGTCTCTTTTAATACAATTTTGTATGGGCTTAAGTGTTTGATTCACGAGTTACGATTGTGTATCCTGGCCAAGGTCCCCTGACTGGCCGCAGGACCTGCGTAGATGCAGCCTACTATAATTTTTCATTTTGAAGTAGGTGTCGTGTAGTGGCCGAGGTCCCCCGGCTGTGGGCGCGCCGACGACTGATAAACGAATTATTCAAATGGCGGCGCACGGTGGATCGAAATGGCATTAAAGTGGACATAGGGATTTTTTCCGGAAAATCGAATTTTAAAAATTGCCAATCGATAGTCCTTTGCTCACTCATCACGACATGTCATATCACATTTTTCTCTAAACCTGATACTTTAGCTTAAAAAAAAATAATTTGTGTTTTTTTTGTAGGAAACGAGACACAAAGTGCTAATTTTCTCCGAAGACCTGCTAGATCGTGACTTGAAACAACCTAGGTCGGTATAACTGCATTATTGATTAATATTCTAAGCTATTTCCAGCTGCTCCAAACCGCAACTTAGCCTGTTAAACGATTCCGAAAAAAAATAAAATTGACTCTTCTTGTAATTGTATTTTAGTTCTTTTTTTTTAGAAAAAGCTTCGATTACGGTGCTAGAAAGTGATTTTATCGTTAGGTGACATTGTTATTTATTCTCCGAATCTGTTAAACCCTTTCTTTCCTATGCGCACATGACTTTAAAACNGGCGGCGGAGCACGCGCGTTCATAACGCTTTTAATGCGGCTCTGTTTGCCGACATTACGGGTCGAACACTTCGGATCACTACTCGGGGGAACGTCTTCATCAAGCTTCTAAATTACGTTGTTACATTGTGAAAATTAAATTAATTTATCGGTTCACTAGTTGTCAAATTAACTTGACAATGAAGCACTTGATGTCGTGCCCTGAGTGCCCAAGCAACTGCACTCAGGAGGATTTGATGAGTGCTGCTGACAACGCCACTCTTGTGGCGGAATTTTGGGCTGACACTGTGTAGGTTTGTTGTCGACACTGAAAGAAGAAGAACTTGACGATTTTTTTTTTGCAGATATAAATCTAAAAACTTTTTGGAATGAGTTAAGCTGGTTATACTGCAAATAACTAAATAAAAGGGCCAACATATTTAATTTTACATGTTATTTAATTTTATTTTTAGTCTATTATTGAGTAACAGTTCTTTTTTATTTTTAATGGACATGCATATTCTAAGTTTTTTTATGGTTATGGGTTATTATTAAGAAACAAAGATTCAGAATTTAATCAATCGATTGTAGTCTAGCGCTTCTTAATGCTTGTAATTTAGTGACACCGACATAAAAAATATAAGTGTGCCTATACTCGTAGTAGGATTAACTTAATTTTAAGCTGCATTTATCAAACAAAGCTGTATGTTTCTTTAATAAAGATAAATAAAATAATGCATCTTTGTTTCATAGTCAGTAGTAACAAAATGAAACTGAAAATATATTTTGTGAAGATCCGCTCTGTTAATCTACTTCGGAATATTCATTTCCGAAGTAAATCTGTATAATTGAATTGTGATCCCTGTAGATGTGCGTGCCGGAAGGGTGAGGAGGTTGTGATCACGTCACTAGATCGGCGTCAATAAATTAACAAAAGTCGTCTTAGGATAGTCTATTTGACGCTTTAAAGTTTTGGTCTCATCTTATAATAAGTTTTCTTCAGAAATGTGCTTTCTTAAGACTGTATCTTAGTGAGCAAACTTTGTCCTGTATTGAGCTTTTCATGTTAGAGACAAAATGTGTGTACATTTACAAAAGCAAAGAACAAGTAAGTTATGAAGTTGCGACGCTCCGACAACTAGTCAAACGTGGTTACGTATTTGCGCACAGCGGTGTGTAATGTGTACACATTGTAATATTTTGCTGAAGACGAGCGCTGCATCCGACGGCGCACAAATATTGACGGCGAGTGATTGCGCCGCGCCACCTCGCCCGAGGACTCGAGTCCAGGACCACTGACCCGGCCGCTGGCTGTATCACTGGCTCTCCGATTTTTGTTACAACAAATATTTGCACGATATCACTCGGAATACCATTGCCAAAATATATTGCTCAAAAGTAAACCCTTCCTCTTGAATCCAAAGACGTCCACTGTTGGACAAAGGCCTCCACAGAGGATTTTCACGACGACTGCGTCATCAGTACAGTGCGTGGGAAACTTACATACATTACGCCTTCCAGTGATAAGAATAAATATCAGTTAGTAATTTAATTTGGTCAGACAACAACTGTTGTTTTTTATATGTTATTAATAATATCTTTACAATTAATCAATTAAGTAAACACAAATGATTCGGCTATTTCCCACCTATGAAAGTTGGGTACCGTCGTACAGACGCTTGTTAGGCGGCGAGTGTGATGGACCGCCGCCCGCCTTCGCGCCGAAACGCAAAGATACACGTAATAATAACCGAAAAAAATTCAAAAGTATACAGAACTCAAAGATGAAATACTTAAAATTTGGAATATCGACAAGGTATACATCGCGCCACTGGTGCTCTCCAGCACCGGGATCATACCCAAACTCCTACTTAGTGCCCCCCGCAATCTAGATATTCAGGAAAATACTTACATGACAATGCAGAAAGCAGCCATCCTTAACACGTGTCGCATACTTAGGAAGTTCTTGCAGGATGACAACTCCCAATACCCCAATCCAGCAAACGCGGCTCACTTGGTCTAGGCCCGTGAGTCAGTCGTCAGTACCGAAGAAGCCATTTTCGAGGATTAATAAAACTCATAAAAATAATAATAAAGTCCTTTAATACTTCTACAACATACTTATTCTAGTTACAATAATGTTGATACACGTACAGGATGCGTAAATAAAATAACTTCAAATAACTGAGTATCATCACATTTGAATCTCTTTGATTCTTTATTATTGTCACTGATTCATCAAGCCGACTAGTTAAATCATAGATATTTGACTCTAACAATATCATTTTGGATTTGGTTTGTATGTTTGATTTTGAGCAATGCTTTAACGATTGATTCGATGCATATTACAGTATAACACTAAGAACGATAACCGAAAGCACCAAGTATGTTCAGTAGTTATTATTAATTTTTAGCGTTAAAAGTCGCATCTCAAACTAATTTATGTCCAGTAGGTACAGTAGGTAGATAGCATAGAGTAATAGACATCCCACGATCAGTATAAATGCTGAATCACTAAACTAGACTACAGTGTTATTACCAAATAACATTTAGAACGTTATTTATAAACTCGTACAAAAACATTTTGACAATGATCCACCCTGTGTAACCAACTGTAAAAGAAAAGTATCTACAGCACTCCTGGATATTCGATCCTGACGAATGTGCTCTATTCAGAAGGTAATGGCTTTTACAGCGCCTCAGTTGTCTTCCTGAATCGAAGTCCTGAAGAAAAAATGCGATGTCTTTTCGCAAACGCGTCACTCAGTAGGTACTTGCTGCTAATGTATCCATAAAAAGAAAAAGTACATAATAATAAATGCGGAACAGCTCAACGGCTCAGGCATCGAACTGACCGCTGCGAGAGGACGCTGGTAGTTACTAACACAGGCTCAAGCTTACAACCACAATGAAAGGAATTTTACCTTCGTTTGACTTTCTCTTACAATTTAAGTTATCGTGGGCTATTATGTATTAACCATGACGTAAGCCATGTGCTATAAATAGCATCTAGAATTTAATTGTCAACTCGCAATGGTTTTAACCTTTAACTACTCTGAAAATAATTTAATTAATTAAACAAAAAATAACTGTTTTTGTCATTGCGTAGGTTGAAGGAATGTACTGGCGTCGTGACATAATTACTTTCGTTGTCAAAATAATATTATATACTCAAGGTCTTAAGCTGTCCGATTGTTCTCTTTTCCTGAAAGCTGCTGGCACTCGTTGATTGAATCCGTAAATACGGATGCAATTCCGAAAGTCATCGTTGCTGAAGTATCCTCGGGCGGGCGCTGTAGCAGCGAGCTTTCTCATAATATTGTTTTCTCTCATCTCACCTCCGGCGATTCGTTTTCGTCAATAAACACGAAATTGTTCCGATCGGGCCATTCTTCACTCGTTTCTTTTGTAATTTATCATTCACTTCGAGGGGGTGGAACAGCTATTTGAATACCCGTCGACCAACGCTATAACGGAATTTTCGTTTTTCTTAAATGAAAAATCATAAAATTTACATAACCTTACTTAACACAAATTAACATAACGTAAACATAATAAATATTAAAGAAAAATATTTCGAAAATTCTTTCAAAATGTAAATAAAGATGGATAAATGAATTAATAACGGAGGTAATGAATGTTTCATCGTAGCGTTTTCGTGGCTACTCCCCTCGAGGCAATGGGAATGAACAGTACGGATTGCAGAAGCATTGGCGATAGCGAGCAGTAGATCGGTTTGAGCCTGCACATCGCCAGCAAGCTGGTCGAAGCTTTTCGTAATCAAACTGAGGTGTAGAGTTAGAAGCTTGGCTCTACATGATTCTCTGATAACTTTGTCACAGTGCAAGTTATACGCTTCTCTTGGCAACATTTTATACGAAAATTTCTTTCTCTTTTATCTGAAAAACTTATTCTCTTTAAAGTTTAGATTGTAATTTAATTCCTTTCATTTGCCACTTTGTGTCGTTATAAAAATCATCCTAAGGGCCTGGGTGTACGGTGCCGCCACCGAAGGAATGGCACGTGCAGTCGAGTAGGTACGGCATATTGTTAGCACATCTAGATTTTCCTAACGACTCATTTTATTATTTTATAGCACGTTTTGCACGTTAGTGCACAAATATACTGGCAAGACGTGCATTATCGTTACAATAGTTACGCTAAACATAACAACAAAATGTTCACTGTCAGCTGCCAATGTACTAACTAGCGGTCGACTGCGGAACACGGCTTTGCTCTCAAGGGTCAGCGAAGTTAGTAGCGTGGTGACCCGACCTCACTATTGGACGAAATAAAAGTTCTTCGGGCTTTTAATGACTTTTAAATGGATAAAGTAAATTGTTTGCGTATTATCGTGTCACAGAACTATAGTAGAGTATCTATCTGCGAGTAGTTTTGCCTCAATACTTACTTTTAATGTCCTTTGTACCTGGGCACTTTATTCGCGAGGCGGCGGGCAAATGTATTCGCCGCTGACTTTTATTGGCTCGCACAGCAACTGTAACGCTCTGCTGCGACTCACGCCAACCTCAATTGTGGACCCCAGACACAGGGCCCACTCTCGCTTGCGGCAACCAAGTAAATTATGCAGGCGCGATTCGTTCCTTTCGGTTTACGCGTGAAATCGTAATGCCTTCATTATGCTCGATTTCATTCAAAAAACACTCGCCTCCGAGGAAGGGTGGCATATCCTTACCTGAGCACTTTTACACGACGGCATTTAATATGTATTAAAAATATTTTCGGGTACAGGTGTGGAACATTGAGGGTAAATAGAATCTTTATTTATAAATAACGTGATGCGTGACAGTGTTCAGTTCCTTTATGGATCAAGCGGAATCATATAGGGTTAACGTTCAAATTAAATGAAACACCGATTCGATTTCGTAATTTAATTTATATTTATATTAGCGTTCCATAACTCAAGTGGAAACGAGGGACGGGACAGTTCATCAACAATAACATATAAAACAATAGTCCACGAGCCGAAGTCGACGCGTCGCGTTGGCCCGGCCGGCACTTAAATTAATTAATTACACTACTCATATCCCGACCACGTCGGACTTAATCGGCCGCACCGAACGCTCGCCCGACCCGTCACAAAATATCTAACGAAATAGAATCACATCAGAGCCCAACAGAATCAGTAATACAATTGTGCGATGCGCACGCGCCGCCGACTCGCAGAGCCCGCGGCGCGAGCGCGACAACCGAAACGAGAACGAGACAAACGTCACGTCACTATGTACAGGGCGGCGCGCTCCGTCACACCGTGGTCTCGCGGTCCACGTGGATGTACTCGACGGAGCGCTCGCGCCGTCAGGAGGAGGCCGCGGAGGAGGCGCGCGACGCGTCGTACAGCAGCTCCTCCGTCAGGCGCCGGCCCGCCGCCAGCGCGCCCAGCAGCTGCTTGTCCGCGCGCCGCGCCCGCCGCCGCCGCAGCGCCGCCGCGCACACCAGCGCCAGCAGCGCCGCGCCGCCTGCGCAGACCACACGTTAGTACTGCCGCTGTCGCCGGTGGCAGCCTTCATGTCGTGGGAAACGAGAGAGTCACCTGCAGCCGCCGCCGCCGCTCCCGCCGCAGCCGGCGCCGCCAGCGCGGCCAGCAGGCGGGCGCCGGCGCCGCAGCCGCGCGCCTCGTCGCCGCCGCCCGGGCAGTCGGGCTCGCCGTCGCACCACAGCGCGCCCGCCATGCACGCGCCCAGCGCGGCGCACGCGTGCGCGCACGACGCCGACGCGTTGGGCCACGCGTCGCCCGCCGCCAGCCGCTGCAGCACCGTCGGCCCGGCCCGCCACACCTACCACCAGCGCACTTTGTTTTTAAAATGAAAATGAAATGATGAAAATGAATAAAGAAATTAACTTAGGCTGAGTTTCACCACCTAATTTTAGCCGTTACAATAACGATAACCGGTGCTTTTTGTATGGACTTTGACAGATATATTTTGACGTTTGTTATACAGCCCGGTCCGTGAGCACGTTGAATTTTGTCCAATGATCCCTAGCTACTCATCCTTATCGCTCGCGCGTAATTATATTGCTGTCGCGACTGTGCGACTGGCATCCGCAGTGAGTGTGCGAGCGCGATAGCAACATAATTACGCGCGAGCGATAAGGATGAGTAGCTTGGGGTCATTGGACAAAATTCTACGTGCTCACGGACCAGACTATAGTTTAAGTTAGATGGTGCAACCCAGCCTTAGTCACCCTTTACATACACCGAAGAAGTTCAATAAGTTCGTTTATTTGTAGCGAGCTTGGCGTTGGTGTAGATATATCTAATTGTTTCGCTCACCTCCATCCACGAGAACTGCGCGGTGCCGGGCTCGCGCGCGGCCCACACGAGCAGCAGCGCGCCGGCGCCGGGCCGCGCGCCGCGCCCCCACCACTCGCCGCTGAACAGCTGCACGGCGCGCGCGCCGCCCGGGCACACCGCGCGCACCAACCTGCGCACAACAAGGATTGGAACCGCGACCCATCCAATTTCAAGATGGCTAAGTGACACTTTATATTGAAAGAAAGAAAGAAACATTTATTGCCATGGACATCACAAAAGACAAAAGAGGTAAAATAAAAAAAAGCAAATAAGACAGAGGTGACATAAAAAACATATAATGAATGAGCAAGTAAACTAAGCAGTGCCACCCTGTCGCACAGCGATGCCCATCGCAATGGGACCCCACTCAGCATATGCCGTGGCCCCCGGTGAGGGAAGCCACGACGCTGGTTTTCAGAAACCTGACTTCAACGTTCTTATGAAATAAAAAAGTGATAACCAACTTAACACTTAGGCCCAGAAAAGACGGTGAAACGAAACTGCAACTGCTAGTTACTTTTGAGTTGCATGTAAGTTTCTGCCATAGCGTCCGTTGAGAGACCACACATGACGCGACCAGTTCTGGTAGTCAGTGGTCAAAGTAACTTGCAGTTGCGTTTCACCGTCTGTACTGGGCCTTAATATATGTAGATGCTTACGGTACCGTTAGCACTTCTATGAAAAATATTAATGTAAATCTATAATAATTTCAGAATGGATCTTGGTCTCACTTGGTGGAGTGTGCCTCGTAGACGAGGATCCTGTTGGTGGTGTGGCAGGGCGGCGGGTCGGCGCCGGCGCCGGCGGGCGCCAGCTCCTCGCCCCACACGCGCAGGAACACCGACCGGTTGCCCCGCGCTGCGAGCAGGAACGGACTCTCGCCACATTCTGAGGTCCGGTCATGGCTGTGCGAAAAGATACATAATAAACATAGTCTTTTTTTTATACAGCTCTTGGCTTGTATCTCACCTGATGGTAAGTGATGATCAGGCCGAAGGTGGAAGCGAGCTTCACCCGGAATCCTCAACCACAGAGGAACTGGCTATCTTACCTCTAACTGCCGAAACACAACAATGCTGTTAACATTGTTGTTATGGCGACGGACTTAGGTAAGATGATGGTAGCTAGCCATGCGGACTTAGGACAAGCCCTACCACCAACCAAACCGAACAGAAAAATCTGCCCCCACTGGGAATCGAACCCGGGACCTCTGCGTCTGAAGCGGGTGGTCTTACCACTAGTAGACCACATAAGCGATAAGTCATATTCTTTTAAGCTTTTACAACATTGCATGCCGTGGCAATCTATAATTAAGGCAGCACTTAGATTAAGTTAAATACGTTGTAAATATTGATTGTCTTCCAGTGTATGTCTTGTTGGTTGTCCTATTAAATAAATAAAAAATAAAAATAAACATAATGACCATAAAATTATATCATGTCCAGGTTTACATAGATTTGCTCACTCATAAGGGTAGACGAGGTGCACGCGCTGTCCGGGCGGCGGCAGGCGGCGGCGCTGCGCGCAGGGCGGCGCGGGCGCGGGCGCGCGCGTCCAGGCGCCGCGGAAGTGCACGTGGCGCTGGTCCTCGGCCGGCGCCAGCCGCCGCGCCACCAGCTCCAGCTCCAGCGCCGGCCCGCCCGACTCCAGCCGCAGCGGCGCGCTGCTGTTGTCGCAGATGCACGCCACCGGCACCTGCCGCACATCACTTATGTTCCACAAAGGCGTTTCACAGCGCCTGAAGGGAGGGGCCATAGTGATTATATTAAGTAAATTATTTGTGAAATGAAATTGCTTACAATGATCCCTTTCAGTTATATCAGTTATATTCAATTCATCCTTGAGTAGAAGATGATGGATTAGCAAGCTAAAGTGGCAATGTGCAGAGTACATAGTACGCAGAACTGATGGCCGATCGAGCAGGCAGGTTCTGGAGTGGAGGCCGCGTACCGGAAAACGCAGCGTGGGACTTCCACCCACAAGGTGAACCGACTACATCAAAAAGGTAGCAGGAAGACGCTGGACGCACGCCGCTACAAACCACTCAATATGGAAATCATCAGGGACTGTTCTATGTTCAGCAGTGGACGTCGTATGGCTGAAATGATGATGATTATAATAAAAAGATGAGCACGCGCTCAAAGTAGAAATCTCAATTCAGAAACCGGACCTAAAATTTTGTTACAATAAACACTTACCCTGTATCCCGGCCAAGGGGACTCGTATATTCGTAAATGTGGCACTCGTAACGGCATATCGTCGTCACCGTCAAAATCTACCGGCACATCGTCGCCAGCCTCCGGGTCCTCCGGCCGCGGCTCCACCGGGTCCGGCACACACGACGGCCGCCCGGTCACCGGGTCCGGTCGCGTCGAGCACGCGGGCTCGCGCCCGAACGCGGCCGCACTGAGATCGAGAATAACTCGTCCATCATTCACTTGTAACCTGTACACACAACGTAACCTTCGCGCACCACCACGACCAAACCACAAAGCGTTCCGCGGAGACGAGAACGCGCCCGGAGTAGTTAGCGTCCTGCCGCACTCCGGCGGCCACGGTCGCGCCCGTCGTCCGTCGTCGGGAGACGGGATGCCTTCGAGACGAGCGTCAACAAACTCATAGTGTAACGAAAACGCAAGCGGATGCGTTGCAGTTCCGTGAAGTGAAGTCGCCGCTAGCGAGAGCAGCGCTGCTGCCGAGACGTAGCCGTCTGGAGGTGAGCACGGGCGCGGCGACCGAGTCGCGTTCGCGAGGGCGGCTCGCGCGCACAGGGCCGGCGCCGAGTCGCAATACTGGCCGAGCAGCCTCGCGCCCGCCTCGCCCGCCCCCCCGCCGTCCCAAATACGCAACTCCACTGCACACACGCCACCCTCGCGTCCTTCTGTGGGTGGCGGGGCTCGAGGAGTCACCGGCACGGTACCCTCCTCATCTCTCTCGCTGCTCTCTATACGCCGAGGCTCTACTAATGAGTATTGCGTAAAACTTGAGAAATATATCCACACCAAATCACCTGCGGACAAAAATAACTTTAAAGAATCCGATAAATGCCAATATGTCAACGTCGATGTAACTCAACTCACCCGGTCTACCATGGAACGTCCACGTGCAGGTGGTATTCGGCGGTAGCGTGTGAGATGGAGCTCGAAGTCGCCCGCGCCTCCCTCGCCCCCCAGTCGGAGCCGTGACGTTAGATTCTTCCTCGGAGGAAGACGCCTTCACATGAAATTCACATCTGCGCGCCTCTCTAAAAACAAGATAAATTCTTGTAACATATTCTTATAAAATGTATTGTTCATCGCTATGTTGTAGTAAAACATTATAAGATTCATAGTAATCAACCTGGCATAATCAAGGGAGTCGGAATCAGCGAAAACGACGTCCACGTCCAGCTCAAAGCCCCTGAGCGGGGCGGCCGGCGCCGCGGGCCGCAGCGGCGCGCTGAAGGGGGACGAGTNCGACGAATGGAAGGCCACCAGCATCTCGGGCCCGCGTGACGTCACGCGCGGCAGCCAGTCGCCGCCGCAGTACTCCACCAGCACCGGGTCGTCCGTGGACGCGCCGTCGTAGAAGATCAGCCGGTCGCGCTCGCCCGTGCACTCGCGCCACGCGCGCACTGCGCGCCCAGTCTTGTTTAGACTGTGGAAAATTTCCTTTTAGTTTTGTTATTTTCTCAAATGTAATATTGGTAAAGTTGTGAAATAACTCACCTTGCCATCGATATGGACCGTTTTATTTGCATTTTATGCGAATACTCTTGCTTCACGGATATCATTGCATGCTTACACGTTGGAATATCTTTCTGTCGCAGACTCCAGTAACACGTCACATTTCTGCACAAAAACAAACTCTGATTTCGTATCATATAATTCCTTTGTATTTTCGCTAAACAAGAAACGCAAATATCGTACCTTGGATACATGCCAGGATAGTTCGGACTCTGCAGTCGGCAGGATTTCCGATGGCACTCCTCGTAAGTCCGAGTGCAGTACGTGCCCGGCGACACTGCGCCGCGCTCCAACGGCGCCTCCATTGCCCCAAACCTAGATAATTGTCAAGCGGTTACCACCTACAAATTATGTAGAAAAAACTGATCAACGGATAAGTAAAAGTAAATAAGAGTTGATTTTACGCACCTAACCACCGCGTCCAATTGCGAAATAAATTTGTATCGCAGGCGAAAGCCGAACGGCTCACCGAGCCGCATGCGGAACAGCTTCACAGAAACGGTCACCGTCGCCGTCTCGCTGTAGTAGAGCGCGGTGCCGTCGGACTCGCCGCACCACGAGCCGCCCGTGAAGGGCCGGCCCAGCTCCGACAGCTGCATGTAGCCGTCGGGGCAGCCGTCCAGCGCGCCCGGCTCGTAGCGGCCCACGCGGAACTCGTCGAAGGCCAGCTGCACCAGGTCGCCGTGCGCGCCGCCGCCCGCCGTGAACGTCAGGTGGCACAGGAAGGGCGCGCGCGGCGTGGGCGGCACGGCCACCGCGTACGCCACGCCGGCGCGCCCGTAGTACGTGCGGTTGCACACGGAGCAGTGCGGCGGCTCGTCGCTGCCGTCGGCGCACTGCGCCTCGCCGTCGCAGTACGCGTCCAGGCGCACGCACGCGCCGCTGCGGCACGCCAGCTCCGCCACGCCGCAGCCGCCCGCCGCCGGCCGCGCCAGCACCAGCGCCGCCAGCGCCGCCCACCACGCGCGCGCGAGCATGCCGCACGCCGAGCGTCTGCGCGTCGATGGAAATGGTAGCTACAAACTGTGTCTATACTGTGCAACGTAAACTGTCACCAACATATTACTAACAGTCCTGACTACTCACCAGGCTGTATCTCATGAACTGTGATAGCTAGACACGGGACTATTCCCACCTCTCGTTCCCATTCTGTGTAGCCAGGATCTAGAGCTTGACCGCCAATAAAAACCAAACCAGTGAAGGTCAAGTTTGCCCCGTGGGAAAGTTAAACTGTCATTGGATTCGCAACGAAATTAATCAGAACATAGGAGAAGTTCGAAGTTAAGGTTCGACTTCGTTCCAGTACAAAGCGGATGACATGAAACAAAACCTACAGACCGTGTATCCTTTAAAAAAACGATATACAGGGTGGAATTTTGTATTGCCACCTGGAGAGAAAGTACTCTAGTAGGGTTAATACTGGGACATGTAAAAGTGCTTTTTTAAAGCCTACTTACAGAAATAAATGAGTTTTATGAGTTTTTTTTTTATCTTAATACTGTAGATAGAAAATTTTACTCAAAGGAATTTTTGTAAAGAAAGTGAATTACATTCAAATATTTCCAAAAAATTTTCTAAAATTCACCACCACACCACACAATTTTCCGTAAATAATTACAATAAATTAAGATTTCATGGCTTTCCTTTCATTTGATTTATCAAGTTTGTTAGAGAGATTTCATCCTTATACTTAACCCTAACGATCGATGCAATAAAATATTTTTAAGAGATTTTAGTTGATTCGAATCCCGGGTGTGACATGCAAATTTATGGAAATCTTTGAAAAATAAATAAATCTTTACTTTGACCCCAATTTTGTATCTGCAGTATTAAGAGTAGTTTCTTTCTTTTTTTTTTACTTTCCCTCCAGGTGGCATTACAAAGTTCGACCCTGTATGCACCATGGACAGTAAGTATCAATTATGGGGACCTGTTTCATGAGCTATTAAGCTACCTGCCAATAATACATTTCACAAAATCGCTTAAAATCACAGAATTTTTTCCTTGTCGCGGCAACAATAAATTTCAGAAACAGATGTGTGTTGTATTGAATCAAGCATTACCTATGTCATGGGCGTCATGCTTCCAAAGATCACACTCCAATAAGATATGATGGACAGACTGTTCATGACTGACTTCAACAGTGGAACAGTCACAAAAAGGAGACGGAACTAGTTTGAATTATTATGCCCTGTTGCGTCTTNGCACCAGCGCCGCCAGCGCCGCCAGCGCCGCCCACCACGCGCGCGCGAGCATGCCGCACGCCGAACGTCTGCGCGTCGAGGGAAATGGTAGCTTAAACTGTGCCTATACTGCGCAACGTAAACTGTCACCAATAACATATTACTAACAGTCCTGACTACTCACCAGGCTGTATCTCATGAACCATGATAACTAGACACGGGACTATTCCCACCTGTCGTTCTCAACTGTGCTACTTCTGTGTAGCCAGGACCTACAGCATGACCGCCAATAAAAAACAAACCAGTGAAGGTCAAGTTTGCCCCGGGGGAAAAACTGTCATTGGATTCGCAACGAAATTAATCAAAACAAAGGAAGAGTTCGTAGTTATGGATCGACTTCGCTCCAGTACAAAGCGGATGACAGACAAAACCTATAAGTATCCTTTAAAAAAACCGACTCCAAAAAACCTACACTAAAACGTAGAAAAATAATTACTAATTACCTACTTATTTATCAGGACGAATTATTAATATTTATATGTAGGTATACCATGATTGATACTTGGGAGCCTACAGAGCGTTCGCAGTTGAGCAATAAGAATTTGAAAAGTATTGTCGAATGATCGATGAATGTCTGATACCACAACTGCAACTGCATCCCGGTCAACTACGTAACTCTATTTCAGCAAGGTGTCTCCCCACACATGGAGAGCACCTCGATGGAGACACTGAGGACTATTTTTTCTTTTTTTTTTTCAAATAAGTGATTAGCAAGTACAGAGACATACCCTAGCCGCCTCGGTCACCAGATCTCACACCATGCGACTTTTTCTTGTGGGGATATCTCAAGTCAAAAGTTTACAGCAAACAATCCTTAAATAATTCAGGTTCTGTAAGAAAATATCCGCCGTGAAGTTGCAGGGAAATTATTAGCGCGATTTGCTCTCGCATAGTTGCGAATGTAAGGGTCCAGCTGTGAGAGTGCCTATATTAAATCCGCATTGTTAAACTCCAGTTTGCATTAGTAATAAATAATAAAAAAACATTAATTTATTTGTATTTATTTTTGAAGTTGAAAAATTCCCACTGGACATCCTGTATTTCTTCTTCACTTCCCAATATTTCATTATACACCGAAAATGATATTCTACTAAGAATTCATATTTTTTTTGTGTTTTAATGCCGGTTTTCTTTACTCAATCCTTATCAATATCAACTGTCAAACGTCATCTTATTTTTGGTCAAAACATTAACGGTTTTCAAGGTTTTTACATAATTTCAGATTGAAATTTGAGAGTTGAAGGTCATTTTCGTTTTCGTTTTCGTTTTCGGCCGAAAATGAGACAGCAGCCGAAGCTTCGTTTTCGTTTCCGTTTTCGGCTGAAAATCCATATTCGGTCGGACACTAACTTTAAACATTGAATCAATTTCGACACGTGCCATTGTTTTGATAAAGAGTTTTTTGGTGTTTCATATTCTGCCATAGAAAAGATATTTGTTTCGGGGCTGAATAACTCTTAAATTAAGAATTATGTATGTCAAAATGATTTTTGTTCTTGAGATAATAACTATGTAGATTCAGTAAAATAATAATATTTTATGTAATAATTAATGAATTTAAAAATGGCATCACCGTACGTGATCTACATAGGTAGTTCTTATTTCTAATCTCGAGGACAAAGCACGAGCATAATATCTAATAAATGTAATAATTTTAAATATAATTCCATATTTTATTAAATCAAATCAACTAAACACACTCTAGTCAACTGTAAGTGGTGTAGTATAGTTTGGAGCGAAGACGGAATCCATCCACGATACAAACTATACACGATCAGTACGCAAAATTCGTGTATAGTTTGTAATGACCGATTTACAAAGAGACACTCCAAAATATTACACGAGCAGTTTCCTATGGGTGCGTTCTGGCCATGTATAGAACGGAAAGACGCTGCCCTGTTAGGTAGGAACTGCGACGAGCAATGGTCAATTTTCAACCACCGCTTAGATAGACGTTCGCGTACATTCGGAAAGAATTAATATAAGTGAAGACTTATTGACGAATCCCATCTTTTTTGCCATTCAGTGATTAAATCTTCTTCAACGACTTGTCGGGAATCAAATAATCGGCTTATTTTAGAACGATCGCGGCTAATTAAGAAATTGGAAGTTAAATTTTCCCTTGATGCGAAGTACATAGCCGCACGCTTTTGTACCTCTAAATCGACCGGCAGTACACCAGCCAGGACTGGCACAAGTTCCGTGCTTACAGTTCTAGTTCGTGTCTCAGTGATAGCTAAGCTAGACAGTTGAAATTTTCACAGATAATTTATATCCGCTTTAACAACAAATACTAAAAATAAAAGGGACAATATTATTTGATCCTCTAAAAACTAATTGATATTTTTTGTATGTGCACTTTTAAAAATAAATGATGTTTTTTATTATATTTTATCTTTATATTAATTATTGGGTCTATATTAGTTGATCTACGGATAAATTATGAATGATCTTCATTTAAGGTAACATAATATTCATGTTTAATATACTCTTTTAATATTTGGTAAACAAAAATAATATTTGATCCTCTTTTTTAGTTATTGATCTTTAATTTAGTTAATTTGATGATTTTTATATCAAGTTTGCCTTTTAATATTGATCACCTAATAAATACATTTCGATCTATGTATAACTTAACTTTAAAATGGGACAATATTATTTGATCCTCTAAAAACTAATTGATCTTTTTTGTATGTGCACTTTTAAAAATAAATGATGTTTTTTATTATATTTTGTCCTTATATTAATTATTGGGTCTATATTAGTTGATCTACGGATAAATTATGAATGATCTTCATTAAAGGTAACATAATATTTATGTTTAACATACTCTTTTAATATTTGGTATACAAAAATAATATTTGATCCTCTTTTTTAGTTATTGATCTTTAATTTTGTTAATTTGATGATTTTTATATCAAGTTTGCCTTTTAATATTGATCACCTAATAAATACATTTCGATCTATGTATAACTTAACTTTAAAATATATTTGATCTAACAAAAAATATTATTGGTTAATATTTTTAATTAAAAAATTTCTTTTAATTTACGCGGTACTTTGTGGTTGAGTGACAATCGTCCGTCATTGGTTACTGAGTTGGCCAAGGGCTTAGCGGCCAATAAGCAAGCAGAATGATACATTGCCATGTTTGTTTAAATTACAAGCTTTGCTTAGTTTGGGACTAGAGGCGCTATGTAAAATAATTTCTTACTTCTGACATCCCTGAACCCGACATCATAATTTTTACCTATTTATTTTTTTCAAATCGCTAGGTTGATTTTCTCTTAGTATACCGATCTCGACCGTGATCAGTGACCATAAAGTCATCTGTTAACGGGTCGATTAGACACGATAAAAGCACTAAACTATATTTGTTTACTTTTAGTGCGACATCGGGTCGTAAGGACCTGATAAGTTTTTTTTTCCAAATATTGACTGTGTTTGACGAAACAATTGCAAAACAATAATCTTTCGTACTATTAAAAAGACCGAATATATCCATCCCGCACCAACGCATCCAGCACCTAAGGTCAATTCGACCCGATAACGCAGTGTGAACGTGTTAAGTATGCTTTTTTAATAAAAAAAAATCTTTGAACATCAAGTGCCTTTAAATAGTTTCCATCCTTTGACTACAACTTAATAAAAATAAGTACCATAACATAATTATTTTGAAGATTATTTGATATAGACAAAAAATAATTTATACAAACCGAATTATTTAAAAAAGTATCACAATATTAAATATTTGGTGCTCATTTTTTTTATTTTTGAGGACCAACAAGTAACGATCAGATATAATTTTTACATCTCAATTTTTTTTTGCGTAGTTCAAAAGAGGTTAAAATATCGATCGATTTTATTTATTTTATGTCTCAAAGAAAGAGGATCAATCATTAAAATAGATGACCATTTAGATTTTTTTATTTGCCGTTTTTGCTAATTTAAAAAGATCATTTAAATACATGCCCTTTTATTTTGAAGATTATTTGATATAGACAAAAAATAATTTATACAAATCGAATTATTTAAAAAAGTAGCACAATATTGAATATTTGGTGCTCATTTCTTTTATTTTTGAGGACCAACAAGTAACGATCAGATATAATTTTTACATCTCAATTTTTTTTTGCGTAGTTCAAAAGAGGTTAAAATATCGATCGGTTTCATTTATTTTATGTCTCAAAGAAAGAGGATCAATCATTAAAATAGATGACCATTTAGATTTTTTTATTTGCCGTTTTTGCTAATTTAAAAAGATCATTTAAATACATGCCATATTTTAAGGGGGGATCACATAAAACAAACGTGATTTTTTTCCGGTCTGTATATTCACTTTAAAATTATACAAAAACAAAAGCGTTCGCGTTGCCGCGTTGTACAGCTAAGATTTCGTGCGCGAGTCCTACTCACACATGGCTGTTTTTTTTTTTACATGTAATAAATGTTCATAGAACATGCCAAAATATTTAATAAGAAGCGGTGTTACAGGAGTAGTGGTAAAAATGGAAGAGTTATAATATGTACAATCAGTGTCAAATAATATTTGTACACATACTGTGTACTACTTACTTAGTGACACCCAAAGTGGCCAAAAAGTTGTCAACACAACCATCCTACTAATATTATAAATGCGAAAGTTTTTATGGAAGTGTGTTACTCTTTCACGCAAAAACTCCTGAAATGATTTTGATGAAACTTTACAGTGTTATTGTTTATAACCCAGAATAACGTTTAGGCTATAATTTAGGACGATCTATGACAAACTGTATTAGTATTCCAATATAAATTAATGGAAACTGCATAAATCTGTTGTTTCGTCTTTGTTAGCGCGTGAACTTTACCGTGATACAGAATTGCACATCATCTGGAATGAAAATGTAGCGTGACTGGAGATGAAGTGCGAACGAATTGGAGACATTACAAATTAGCGCAATCGGGGCCCAGGTGCGATTGTGGTCAAATACCTGCCTTTCCGCATAAAAAAATCTTTCCTCGTTATGTACCTATGTCAGAACGGAGAAGGTATCCTCGTATGTACACGCAGTTCAAACGCTCATTGCAAACGTTGTGATAGGGATAGAGACATGAGATTTTTGATTCTACAAAGGTAATACAAAGTAATAGAGAATAACAAAGTAATGAAAATAACTTGTTATGGGGGCATTATTTTTTTTATTATTATTTTTTTGCCATTTTCTGAGTATTTTATGTATTTTTTTAGTTTCGCCTGTTATTTATCACTATTACTGTTTTTATTTTATTATGCCTCCTAGTTTAAAAGTTATTACGTTTTCTTTACAATAAGTATTTGAAAGGAAAAAATCTATAAATTTTAAAAAAATCTCAAAAAAATTTAGACCTCTTTTTTGTCGATAAAAATAGGTCTAGTTTCAACTATTTCCATATGTGCACTTTATCAAGACTCACACTGTATAAAAGCGTATGCAATGTCCGTACTAAAGATTCTTTACAAGCTAATCAATCTCGTCATTTTCGAGGGACAGACGCCACGGTACAGAAGTGTGGATGGAGATAGGTCTTCTTCAAAAAAGGCTAGAAGGAATTATAGACCATTCTGAGCTTTTATAAAAGCTGTTTTCGAGTCTACACGAATTATTCTTCTCCCTCGCCGGTTTGACGACTTTCAAGTCCTGTCCACATCAGTTCTTTACGAATTAGAACTGTGTTATCGAAAAAAAATGACGTTAAATCTACGTTTCGGTTTCGCTATGGTTCACGTGGTTAATTGTCAATAATGTGAAAGTATTTTTTATGTTTGGAAGATCAGGATTTACAGTCTGTTCCATCAATTTTTTTTTTATGTGCATCTGTACAATTAATGATACTAAAACCATAATTCTACTAATATTATAAATGTGTGCGAGCCATTTATGACCTTGAACCTCAATTTTCCTTGAAATATTTCTTTAACTAAATTAACATATCTAGGTAGGTACTGACAGTAGCTCAATATAATGTTCGCAAAAATATACATAGATAGAAAGTATTTATTTGTCTCAAAACAGTTTACATTTACAGTTTATAATTTACATTATAGTATTTTTATTATAGAGCAATTTGCATAACTTTAACACAAAAAACAAAAATAAACTTTCCGTTCCAAATTTCAGACTGCATAAGATTGGTAATTCCTTTACAGGAAAATGTTTTAAATATTTTATAAATTACCACAAACTGTTGTACAACTGCAAATGCATAAATTCAAAGCACATATTAAAAGTAGATACCTTAATGAAAAAATAAAATGTTTGGGATGCATAACTGCCTAGCTCGCATAAATATTTATGAGTAATTGAGTATGTATATTTTAAAGTCTGTAAACCCTTGAAATCCCATCAAAAACAATACTTGTCAAAAAAACCAAGTCTCGCAACTCAGTTGTTCTACGGTAAAAAGTTGTGAGATCCATGTAATACCAAGTCCAGGCCAGGAAATCTTTAACGTTTTACATAAATTATTGACTTGGCCATCGCACTAAATAATTTAATTTACACGTGTTTTCATGCGATGGCCAAGTCAATATATTTATGTAAAACGTTAAAGATTTCCTGGCCTGGACTTGGTATTACATGGATCTCACAACTTTTTACCGTAGAACAACTGAGTTGCGAGACTTGGTTTTTTTGACAAGTATTGTTTTTGATGGGATCTCATTTCTTTTTGTATTTTGTAGACAGCAGTTATGTATCTAGAAAACTGGACCGAAATTAAAAATACATTAATTACGTAACTTGATTTTGCTAAAAGTCTGATCTGAGAAAAAATCAAATAGGTAAATTATACATTACTAGCTTTCCGCCCGCGGCTTCGCGCGCGTGGACCCCTGTACCCTATGTTTTTCCAAAATAAAATTTAGCCTATGTTACTCGTGGATAATGTAGCTTTCGAATGGTGAAAGAATTTTTAAAAACGGTCCAGTAGTTTTTGAGCCTATTCATTACAACCAAACAAACAAACAAAGTTTTCCTCTTTATAATATTAGTGTAGATTACTTTATTATTATGTATGATGTACTGTCTTAGGTACGATACAACTACGGATTAAGATCGTTTAGTCGACGCAGCGTTGAAATTGTACAGATAAATGCAGTTTGCGCACTCACTACGCGACCTCAAGCAATAAAAACCTAAAATTCGAACGCCAACTTTTTGCTACAACGCTCTTAATACTGGGACGAGTCAGTGCTTTTTAAAAGCCTACTTGCATAAATAAATGAGTTTTATGACTTTTTTAAGTGCAAAACTTTGTGTGGATTTATGGATGTTTGTTACTCTTTCACGCAAAAACTACTGAACGGATATTTAAGAAAATTTACAGTAAGTATTACTGTTTATACATCAGAATAAATAGGCTTTTAGAACAATGTGATAAGTTAGATTTCACGCGGGCAAGCCGTGGGACAAAGCTAGTATGGTCCTTACTCGCGTCTCATGAGATTATGTTTTTTGCTAATGCAGATAATGTTTCCGAAAGCGGGCAGGTTCATTCCGTTCACGTGCGCTTCGTGCGCTCTCTAGCAAGAGCTGAAAATCGGTGTTCTGCCCTTCTGAGGGCAGAGTTTACACTGAGATCTTTGCATTTTGCATCGCTGTGGCACACAATAACATTGACGCAGGGAACTATTTTAAAAGCTACTTTTGTTTCATTATACGTGCCATCTTTGTCTCCTGCTGTTTTGTCACTTTTGCAACTATGCATAATGTGTGTATTAAAAGTGTTTAAATAATAAATAAATAAATATCCCTGGACATCAGATATTGGACATTTACACAGCGCTTCTAGTCCCAAACTAAGCAAAGCTTGTACTATGGGTACTAGACAACGGATATAAACATACTTTTTTTTTTTTTTTAAACATACATTTATTATACAACGTGTTAATGAAACAGCGCAAAACCTCAGACACCTCAACTTATTTTTATTATAAAAGAATTATGTAAATTATTAAAATTAATTTTCGCGGATTCTTTACGAAGATATTCACTCTTTTTGTTTTCGCCCCGCGCACTTGTTATCTCTTTTTACGCATTTCTGGAAACGCTTGCGCTGATTGCAAGGCATGCACGCCTATGAGTAGGTTAGTAGTTAACGTAGATAGTTCATTCACCTCTGATAACAGAGTTAAGTAACGATTAAAATTAAAATATTTTTTTTGATATTGACCCTATTTTTTTATTAGTGGAATCGATTCTACTCTCGATTCCGAACCAATTTCAGGTTTTGCGCTTTTTCATTAACACGTTGTATACAGTGTGAGTCACGTTAAAGTGTACATATGAAAATAGATTAAACTAGACCTATTTTTATCGACAAAAATTTTTTGTGATTTTTTTTTTTATTTATAATAGAATTTTTTTTCTTCCAATTACTTATTGTAAAGAAAACGTAATGACTTTTAAACTAAGAGGTATATCCTGATAAAATAAAAACAGTAATAATGCTAAATAGCAGGCTATACTAAAAAAATACATAAAATACTCAGAAAATGGCAACACATAATAAAAAATGATACATTTTGAGAAAAATCTGCATTTTAATTCGTGTTTTTTTTTTGGTTATTTGATAAATTTCTCCAAATAATGCCCCCATAACAGGCGGTTTTTATTACTTTGTGTTATTTTTTATCGTATTACCATTGTAAAACCAAAAATCGCAGGTCTCTATCCCTATCACAACGTTTGCAATGATCGTTTGAACAAAGGCCTGCCACCACATTATTCTCAGCTACAGGTAGAGACAATTTTAATTTTAACTAAAATGCTTACTTTACTTCGAAATTTTTTGTTTTTATTTGAAATCTAACTTGTCTTTATCAAAATTACAAATCTAGAGCCACTTTTAGTTTCGTTGTTAACGAAGCGGTGAATGGCGCGCCCGGAGAGGCTTAGTTCAAACGATCATAGCAAATGTTGTGATAGGGATAGAGAGATGCAATTTTTGGGTTTACAAAGGTAATACGATAGAAAATAATACAAAGTAATAAAAATCACCTGTTATAGGGGCATTTTTTAGAGAAATTTATGAAATAACCAAAAAAACACGAATTTAAAAGCAGTTTTTTTTTTTCAAAAAGTATACATTTTTATTATTTGTTGGCATTTTCTGAGTATTTTATGTATTTTTTTAGTATCGCCTGTTATTTGGCATTGTTACTGTTTTTATTTTNGACTTGGTGGGGGCACTGCCGTGCCCCCAGATTTTCCCTTGATGCGATGTACATAACGGCACGCTTTTGTACCTCTAAATCGACCGGCAGTACACCAGCCAGGACTGGCTCAAGATCCGTGCTCACAGTTCTAGTTTGTGTCTCAGTGATAGCTATGCTAGACAGTTGAAATTTTCACAGATAATGTATTGTATTTAAAATTAAAAAAATCTTTCCTCGTTAAGTAATTACCTATGACAGAACGGAGAAGGTATACTCGTATGCACGCAGTTCAAACGCTCATTGCAAACTTTGTGATAGGGATAGAGACATGAGATTTTTGATTTTACAAAGGTAATACAATAGAGAATAACACAAAGTAATAAAACTACCTGTTATGGAGGCATTATTTGGAGAAATTTATCAAATAACTAAAAAAACACGAATTAATGCAGATTTTTCTCAAAATGTAGGTATATTTTTTATTATTTGTTGCCATTTTCTGAGTATTTTATGTATTTTTAGTATCGCCCGTTATTTATCACTATTACTGTTTTTATTTTATCAGATTACACCTCTTAGCTTAAAAGTTTTCTTAACAATAAGTATTTGAAAGAAAAAAAATCTAAGTATAATTAAAAAAAAAATCTCAAAAAAAAAATTGAACTCTTTTTTGTCGATAAAAATAGGTCTAGTTTTACCTATTTCCATATGTGCACTTTATCAAGACTCACACTGTATAAAAGCGTATGCAATGTCCATACTAAAGATTCTTTACAAGCTAATCAATCTCGTCATTTTCGAGGGACAAACGCCACGGTAGAAGTGTGGATGGAGATACCTAGGTCTTCTTCAAAAAAGGCTAGAAGGAATTATAGAACATTCTCAGTTCTGAGCTTTTATAAAAGCTGTTTTCGAGTCTACACGAATCTTCTCGCTCGCCGGTTTGACGACTTTCAAGTCTCCTGTATACATCAGTTCTTTACGAATTAGAACTATGTTATCGAAAAAAATTAACGTTAAATCTACGTTTCGGTTTCGCTATGGTTCACGTGGTTAATTGTCAATAATGTGAAAGTATTTTTTATGTTTGGAAGATCAGGATTTACAGTCTGTTCCATCAATTTATTTTTTATTTTTATGTGCATCTGTACAATTAATGATACTAAAACCATAATTCTACTAATATTATAAATGTGTGCGAGCCATTTATGACCTTGAACCTCAATTTTCCTTGAAATATTTCTTTAACTAAATTAACATATCTAGGTAGGTACTGACAGTAGCTTAATATAATGTTCGCAAAAATATACATAGATAGAAAGTATTTATTTGTCTCAAAACAGTTTACATTTACAGTTTATAATTTACATTATTGTATTTTTATTATAGAGCAATTTGCATAACTTTAACACAAAAAACAAAAATAAACTTTCCGTTCCAAATTTCAGACTGCATAAGATTGGTAATTCCTTTACAGGAAAATGTATTAAATATTTTATAAATTACCACAAACTGTTGTACAACTGCAAATTCATAAATTCAAAGCACATATTAAAAGTAGATACCTTAATGAAAAAATAAAATGTTTGGGATGCATAACTGCCTAGCTCGCATAAATATTTATGAGTAACTAGCTTTCCGCCCGCGGCTTCGCCCGCGTGGAATTTTGTCTGTCACAGAAAAACTTTATCGCGCGCGTCCCTGTTTCAAAAACCGGGATAAAAACTATCCTATGTTCTTTCCCGGGACTCAAAATATCTCTATGCCAAATTTCATCAAAATCGGTTGCGAGGTTTAATCGGGAAAGCGTAACAGACAGACAGACAGACAGACAGACAGACAGACAGACAGACAGACAGAGTTACTTTCGCATTTATAATATTAGTTGGGATTGAGTATGTATATTTTAAAGTCTGTAAACCCTTGAAAAAGAGGCTGACAATAGTGACTGAGTTTCTTGCGCTGCTTCTTCTCAGAACTGGCCCACTTACTGTCCTGAAGCAGTGGTAGGGTTAATACTGGGACGAGTCAGTGCTTTTTAAAAGCCTACTTGCATAAATAAATGAGTTTTATGACTTTTTTAAGTGCAAAACTTTGTGTGGATTTATGGATGTTTGTTACTCTTTCACGCAAACACTACTGAACGGATTTTTAAGAAAATTTACAGTATTACTGTTTATACATCAGAATAAATAGGCTTAAATTTAAAACAATGTGATAAGTTAGATTTCACGCGGGCAAGCCGTGGGACAAAGCTAGTATGGTATATACGAGAGATGTAGGGCCTCTTTGCAAGTCCTTACTCGCGTCTCTTGAGATTATGTTTTTTGCTAATGTAGACATTGTTTCCTAAAGCGGGCAGGTTCATTCCGTTCACGTGCGCTTCGTGCGCTCTCTAGCAAGAGCTGAAAATCGGTGTTCTGCCCTTCTAAGGGCAGAGTTTACACTGAGCTCTTTGCATTTTGCATCGCTGCGGCACACAATAACCTTGACGCAGGGAACTATTTTTTAAAAGCTAATTTTGTTTCATTATACGTGCCATCTTTGTCTCCTGCTGTTTTGCCACTTTTGCAACTATACATAATATGTGTATTAAAAGTGTTTAAGATAATAATAAATAAATAAATATCCCTGGACATCAGACATTGGACATTTACACAGCGCTTCTAGTCCCAAACTAAACAAAGCTTGTACTATGGGTACTAGACAACGGATATGAACATACTTAAATACTTTTTTTTGTAAAAACATACATTTATTATACAACGTGTTAATGAAACAGCGCAAAACCTCAGACACCCCAACTTATTTTTATTATAAAAGAATTATGTAAATTATTAAAATTAATTTTCGCGGATTGTTTACGAAGATATTCACTCTTTTTGTTTTCGCCCCGCGCACTTGTTTTCTCTTTTTACGCATTTTCTGGAAACGTATTGACCTTTCACACGCTGATTGCAAGCACGCACGCCTATGAGTAGGTTAGTAGTTAACGTAGATAGTTCATTCACCTCTGTCTGATAAGAGAGTTAAGTAACGATTAAAATTAAAATATTTTTTTGGTTAAAATTCGACCCTATTTTTTTATTAGTGGAATCGATTCTACTCTCGATTCCGAACAAACTAGTTTCAGGTTTTGCGCTTTTTCATTAACACGTTGTTTATAGTAACATCCAGCCCCATCACAGAAATTAAAATTCACCATTTCAATTTCTGCCCGGCTGGGAATCGAACCTGGGACCTCTCGGAATAGTAGTCCGTTCCAAACCACTACACCAAACGGCCGACAAAATTGATTTTATAGAAAGTAAGTAACCTGTAGTAGGTCGAAAGTATCATCATGTAACCACTTCGCCATGTGCTAAGTCCCACCAACTATACATTTTTCTTTGAGTTACATATTTTGAGTGCTTCTTGACTATCAATCAACCAATATTTAGGTTTATCAATACACATACACGCAATGAATATAGGTACTACAAAGTTACCTACTTCTTCTGAAAGTAAAAAAAAACGGCAGTTTTGTTACAGCGGCATCAATTCATCTTGACTTCGCGTACATTTATAAAAACGCTGGAACCGGTAATGACGTTATGTGGGTCAAGCGGGGCGCGGGCACTCCACGCGCTGCACTCAATAATACGCGATACGAGCCTCGTTAGAATCGAGCTCTGTTTGCAATCTCGTTTGCGACCCGCTAAGTCCACGCCGCTGAAATGGTGAATGAACCATTTAAGGCAGTCACCAAGCCTTAGTGGTAGGTATACCTAGGTATATTAGGCACTACAATCTCATCATTACGGGCAGATTTACTGAAGATAAACATTTTTCAATTTTGTTGCTCCTGTACCTTGTCGACTTAAGACTGGGTGTCATTCATCTCATTTGACTAAAGTCCTTGAATTTCATAAATAGGTAATCCTGTAAACAAACTGTTTCCTTCCTACAGTGTAATAATTTAATTTTATCGTTTTGCGTCCGTAGTCGCTATCGGTATTCTACGAACAATCCAAAACACATTTACGTGCCTAAGTCGAAGATAAGCTTCAGCTTCATGAATACTGATATATGAAGGAAATTGAGCCACACGTCGCGTGTACGTGTCAAGCATTCCGTTCCCAAGCTATCCCCAAAATATATCTAATTTCCAATGCCCTTCGCTCGTGGCTGTAATTGAATTCCGATCGACGCGATCCGCCGGCGGCGCCCCAGCCGCGGGCCTCGCGCCCTGCACGCGCCGGGTGGAAGCTGGGCTTCAAGTGTAGCGAGGCGGCAGGAAAATACAGAAATTAAATAAACGAGTTCCCTAAAGAATAGCGCGGTAGTGAGCCGGACTAAGTAGTTTTAGTACACGCTTGATATAAAAGGTTGCGAATGCAACTGCACATTTCTATATTATTCCAAACATTTCATTTCATAATTACAACCCTTTCAAAAGTGACTGCTCTATCTTTCAATCACAAGTAGAACAACGTGTAGGTAATTAGTATTACCCATGGATGAGTAGTACCTACCTAATTATAAGGCATTTCTAATTCATCTAAGTGGTAGCAAGAATATTAATTAGTTGCAATAATTTAGACACCACCCGTATCTAATATTTAGGGAGTTTAGTACATACATTACTCGTTGGGTTGACCTTATTCACCTCGAACTCACTAAGTAGTTTCGAGTGTAACCTTCTAAAGAATAAACTTTTCAATCACAACACAAACATTCACGTGAGTTTTTCATACTTTCTAGTAAGTACGAATAACTTATGCGTGCAAATCTAGAATATAGAAACAAACAGGTACTAGGTTAATTTCTGGTAATCGTGTTGGATTTGGCTGCACTTTTAGCTCTACATACATAACTGGAAAATGCCAATAGTATCTACCTACCTCAAAGTTTAGATGACATTAGCATGTAGATTTTTAGTAAACATAACACACATTTTCATGTTGCACAGATTCACAAACAGGACGACATCTACCTATAGGGCTACGATCCCTCCATGGTAGCGAGCACGGCACATCACTGAGTCCCAGCCCGCGCTGTCCGCCGCGGCGTGTCACCTCCGCGCGCTCATCGCGACTCGCTCGGCAGCGCCCTCGCCGGCTCCGCGCGTGACGTAACGCCGCGCCACACTGCAGCGCCGCCCGCCCGGCCGCCGCCGCCGCCGCCGACATTTATGTATGGAAGATCCTCCCTTGCACTCACTGTTAATGCCCAAGTGCCTACGCCCAAGTGCTTAGGTCTGCACATAGCAAAACATGAATCAAAATTAATAGGTAGTCAAAATAATAAATTATCAAAAGAAAGCTCCCTTCACTAGAATAAAGTTATATCATTCAGGGCAGATTTTTCAATAGTCGGATAACTTGTAACTGAAGAATAAACTTGTCATTTTGAATTTCCCATACTGAAACTGTCAAAATGCCAAACACATTCTTCAGTTACAAGTTATCCGGCGATTGAAAAATCATACCTACCTCAGTCAGTGGTCATACTCTTGGGTAGTACTTAAAGTATAAAAATACGCGGGATCGAATCCGGCCTGTCAAGTTACCTTTGCCCTAATTATCAATAATATGCTGAAAGTACACTATGCGGGAAATTGGCCCAGCCGCATCAATGTGAACACATTCCCATACAAACTTACAAACTTGTCAAGTCTGTGTTCACATTGATGCGGCTTGGCCAATTTCCCTTTCAGCAATAAAAAAATTGTCAAGTGCGTGTCGTGCCACGCGTAGTATGGGGTTCCGTAGTTGTCGAACTGTTTTTAAAACATCTTAAATCCCTCAAAAATGGGTGCAGTCCTGTTGTCCCCCCTGCTTGGCCCCCCTGGGGGAGCCATGACCCAAAACGTAATTCCCTAGGCATGACCATATTCCGAAAGTTTGTGAATTAAACATCACTTAATCCTTTGTTTTAATTAACGATTCCCTTTTTAGTAGTACATTCCACCAAATTCTATTAATATTTTGTGGTTTCAATAAACAATAATGTATTGTGATTTTCTTAAGTTGAAAAAATGTCCACAATTTTTATCGTCAGGCCATCGCCACGCATTGATTTTATAGTTTTGCGCTTGATTATTATGCACATAAGAGTGAATGATATTTAGTTAAGTTTAAAGTACGAAATCAAGTTATACTCATGGGGCGTAGTGTAAGTTTACGTCAAACGCATTCAATGTCGACTGCGTACTACAAAAGTGACACGAATGTATGACGAATTGTACAGCGCCCCTAGCGGAAACTTTCAAAACTAAAATCTTCATATTTTATATTTTTGTAACTAGTGACGACGTTTGATGTAAACTCAAACTAAGCCCCCAGACCATACTGGCTTTGCGGCAGCCGTTTTTTGAATTATTATGATGCCTTTTTTTCTGCAATGTTCAAACAAAATGTTCTTAAATCTGTGAAGACTGCAAGTTTTGGTATTTATGTAACTTTTATGTAACTTTATGTAACTTTCATAGTGATTTGTGCCTGAACCTACCGTACAATCTCGTTGTTTTTTTTATAAATGTTTGTAAGTAGGTAGGGTAAACCGACAGTCATTGGACGCTGCCAGTCAATGGACAAAACAACCCTTGAATTTTCTTAAAATGAATATTCCTTCAAATACAATGAATATTCTTTGAAATACAATGAATATTCCTTAAAAAAAACGCCCTTTTATCTCCATCAGTCGGAATCTCTCAGTTGTTGAAATAGAAATGCTATTTTTAATTAAGTAAATAACAGTCAATACATACATTTTAACACCCTTAGATAACACAATAATAATACTCTTAGAATTTCATTTAAATTAAACAATATTAGAAAATAAGAAATTTTATTATTAAGCATTAGCAACGCACCTGTAACGCCCCTGGGTCTGCGGGTGTCTATGGGCGACGGTAATCACTCTGCTCGCTTGCCTCCTGTCACATAAAAAAATATATTTTAATATAATAAAATTAAAAATAAAAATAAAGCTGCTTCTTGGCTGGAGTCCTAAAGCCGAATATGATGATTGATGAGGTCAAAGGTGCGTGTCGCCTAAAAAGTGGTGTGATGATTAAAGTAAATAAAAACTTTGTCAATAAAAAGGTTTGTAAAAGTTGCATACAAGTTTCAAACAAAAATAACAAAAACAATAAAAATACAGTGTGAGTCACGTTAAAGTGTACATATC
>NW_021136361.1:0-1931 GCF_004193835.3 Ostrinia furnacalis
AGTAGTCGTAGTAATTGGATCGCGCTGCGCGAGTTCGCGCACTCCTGGCACACAATTAGGCGAAGTTACGAGAAGTGATGACATTCATCAACGTTAGCAGCCCGACGCGAAGTACCGTATTTGTGGTGTCAAGCCCCAGAAGGGGGAGAATTGACAATGAGAAGGGACAAGGATAAGAGAAATTTGTAGGGAGTCAAGCAAAGCGCCCGGGGAAAGAGCCCTGAGCAAGTACCTGCGCGCTCTCCCGAAATTCGGTTCGTACGCCGTGAGGCAGGAAGAACCATGGGTGGTGGTGGGATTTGTTGACACCAAAGGAACTTGAGTGAGGGCGCGGTATCATAGCTAGAGCTAGAGCACGACCTGGCGCCGCCGCTGCTGGCGCGCGCCGAGCCGCTCGAGCTGCAGCTGGACTACTGGCTGGTGAGATATCTTTAGAGATTTAAGAGTCTCCGCTAAAACTCGCACGATGGCCCGCACGCGTGTCTGTATCGAAAAATATTATGAGCTGCGCATGAGTGTGCGTGTTTCCACACGCGCGACAAGTGACTTTCATTAGTGGCGCACGCGTTGGGTTCCCGCCGCGGGCACGCTCAAGTTTTAGCGCAAGAGCAAGTCTTGCAGTTGCAACACTCATTTAAATTGGCGCCACTGTCTTGCCCATTAGCAAGGGGTAGGACTTTTCTCATCATCATTTCACTCATAAGACGTCCACTGCAAAGGCTTCCTCCGTAATTTTTCCAGATTGGCCGGTTGGTAGCGGCCTGCTTTTTTGACTTAACTCATTCACTCACGTACACACGGCCACACTATCCATTTCCGTTTTTGCTCTTGATCTCATCAAATGGTGAATCTTTGCGATAGAACGAGATGACATGACAGGCAATGGATAGTTAACACTGTTGCCGATGGTACATTAACCCATTAACGCCCGCCGTACAATAAATAGTACACAACTTTAAGTTACGATAAATCTGGTTTAGTGGGTATTTTTACTCTGGAAATAATTACAATCGGTAAACAAAGGTCTATGCATTATATCCTGAGATGAAACAGACCATAACGATACAATCTTAAGGGGGTATTTTGCGATTTCGTTTCAGTGATTTTTTAGTGTCTTCTAGTGGGTACTTGATAATTTTTTATGCAAGGTTTAAGTGACACAAAATACCAAATAAGTTGTTTGTGTATTAGCTAACAACTTATCCTAATAAAAAATACAAAGAAAAGTTCATTTCATGGAAAGTTTTTCATGCTATAACTCCCAAAGTGATGCTGTACTAACTTTTGTACAATGGGCGCTTGACACGTTACGTAAAATAGCACAGTAACGACATTATTATTAGAGTGTTTACCTATTTCTTCATAGTTTTTATATGTTATCATTGTTTTCTTTTTCCAATGACATGGCTCTTTATTTATGGGGTTACAGACAACAAAAAGAAACATTTTGTTTTCCCAATTATGACCTGTTTGTCGACCTAAAGAGACTTAGTTACATAGTTTTTGGAACCACACGTGAAAACAGAACCAAACGGTATCCTTTGATTACTTATAAAGATTTTCACAAAAAGCATAGAGACTTATTCGACAAGCCAAACATAATTTTACTAGTATTGATTGAAAGATAATAATGTAAGTACTATTGGATCAAATTTTGATGCTTTAGAACCATTGGGAAAGGTCATTATTGGGGTCTTTTGATAAAAAACCAGTAGAGTTAGGCACCACAGGGTGTCCAGCTACAATATAATAAGAAGATCAGTGGGTTAGATCAGATGGCTAGTCTATAGAACTTTACCAAATTGAGGTAAAAGGAAAAAAAGCGGTGGATGGGTCTTGTTCGCTTATATGGTGGACATGACAATTTCAAATGCATGCAGTCTGCACTGCATAGTAAACCCATATAGTCGCTTAGATCAGCTAGCATTCCG
>NW_021136361.1:1957-4398 GCF_004193835.3 Ostrinia furnacalis
TGGGGTCTTTTGATAAAAAACCAGTAGAGTTAGGCACCACAGGGTGTCCAGCTACAATATAATAAGAAGATCAGTGGGTTAGATCAGATGGCTAGTCTATAGAACTTTACCAAATTGAGGTAAAAGGAAAAAAAGCGGTGGATGGGTCTTGTTCGCTTATATGGTGGACATGACAATTTCAAATGCATGCAGACTGCACTGCATAGTAAACCCATATAGTCGCTTAGATCAGCTAGCATTCCGAAAATATATAGTACGCACATATTTGACCTATAAAAGATAAATAAAAGTAGGTAGTCTTGCTCTAGTTGATGGAGAAAAAATATGAAATAATGGTTATAATCAAAATAAACCAGCAAACAAGCGGATTTGACAGCTTAAAATTACTGTGCGTTTCAATAGAGTCAAAACAGCTTATAGCAAGTGCCTGAAAATACTGTGCCAGGATGGAGAAAGCTTTGCTCAATATGACTCATAAGCGCCCATTGTACAAAACTTAGTACACCCCTGAAAATCTAACTTCTGATTTTGTTTTTGGTTTTCTTTCTGTTTAGTATTATTTTTGAAGTATTTTTATAAAGAAAATAAACATTGGCTATGTGAAATTGACCGTAGTTTTCATTTGGGCGTTAATGGGTTAATATTAACATTATTTCGTTGGTAGATGAACATTATTTCTTTGTCCAGGTGCCGGGTCGCGCGGCGGAGGGCGCGGACGGCAAGGTGACGATCAAGGCGTCGTTCCGCGCGCTGCACGTGTCGCGGCAAAACGCTCACCTCTGCATCACCTACCTTACCAAGGAGAAGAAGCAGAAGAGTGAGTATACATGTCTTGTTGGAGATTGAAGTTTATACTAGTTTTAGGATACAGTCACCACAGTTAACCGCCTCTGTGGTCTAGTGGTTAGACCACCTGCTTCAGACGCAGAGGTCCCGGGTTCGATTCCCAGTGGGTGCAGATTTTTCTTGGTGGTGGTAGGGCTTGTTCTAAGTCCGCCTGGCTAGCTACCACCATCTTACCTAAGTCTGTCGCCATAACAACAATGTTAACAGCATTATTGTGTTCCGACAGTTAGAGGTAAGATAGCCAGTTCCTCCGTGGTTGAGGATTCCGGGTGAAGCTCGCTTCCACCTTCGGCCTGATCGTCACTTACCATCAGGTGGGATACAGGCCAAGAGCTTCCTCGTTGTGGATAAAAAAATAAAACATAAGTATTATGCTCGTATAATTTCATGCTTATAATAAGCGTGTTCAAACAGTGTTTCGACATACATGCTACTAACTAGCAATTAGCATGCTTCAGTGCTAGTAATGAGCATGAGTGTAGTGTACTGTACCTTTAGAATAAAGGTCAAGCCAATAGATTCATTGAGCAGAGTGTAGCAGATTAAGTTAAACTTTTAGTCCGTGCGTACTTGTAAAGAAAATAACCCATTACAATGTTTAGAGATACCTATGTCAATTTGTACCATTTTGTCCTCAGTAATGCGCCTTGGCAAGAAGAAGGAGAAGTCCGGAGAAACGGAGTCGGGCCGCGCGCAAGTGGTTGACGGCGTGGCGCGCCTCATCTGCTCCGCCAAAGGCTCGCACAACGCGCCGCTCAAAGGTAACTGCACAGTAGATAAATTAAACAGTACGGAAGCTTCATACAAACGCTCGAAATCAGACTCACGCACACAGACGCACGCTTTACACGAGCTCTAAGCGAACCTCGCAGTCCATCCGTCGCGGGTGTCGCGCGCGTTGTGTTTTTAAAAGTAATATTATTGCATGCACTGTCCGCTGTATTTTTAAAAACATGCCACGAGTGTATTGCGTAGTATACGGCTGCTTGAACTCAGCATCTACAAAACCAGAACTTTCATTTTTTAAACTTCGTAATAATTCTGAATTGTAAAAATGATTAAATATTGCTTTTTAAATAAATTAACTACGCTTTTTAAAAATTGATGTGTTCTATTTGATAAAGTAATTTGCTCCGCGCGCTTTTGTACTAAGTGATGAACTGTATTTAAAATGAGGCAATAGGTATGTGAAACCTATCCGGTATTTTATTTTATGAGAATAGATCTTCTACCGGCCTCTAATACAGTACTTAATCAATTTATTCGATTATGTATTGGATCATTATAGAACCTAATTAACGTTTTATTTTTTTGTTAACTACTTAGTCAATTAATTTATTCCATTAGGTATTTGATAATTAAAAAACCTAAATAAACGTTTTAGTAAATAAGTAAGTAAGAACCTTATTAATTTTATAAAGATTAAAGAGTGCCAACCCTAACACTCAGTTGAAGTGTAGGTATTTAACTCGCCGAAAGGGCTAAGCTTCCGTACTGCTTTAGCTCATATATCTACTGTGGTAACTGGCTCTTAAGTCTAGAGGATTAAGGTTTATTCTTTGGACCAAGGAAATCACATTCACCATTTTGTTTTC
>NW_021136362.1:0-686 GCF_004193835.3 Ostrinia furnacalis
CTAGTGGAAGGCCTACCCACACAACGTATTCCGGCACGTGGTCGCCACTCGAGAACCTTTCTGCCCCAGCGGCCATCAGCTCTATGTACCACGCCCACTGCCACTTGATTTTAGCGATTCTGTGGGTTAGCAGTTACTTTACTTCTCCAATTCTATGTACATAATCGAAAAAAGAAATGCGATTGACAATAAATATGACCCTTCTGGGCATTAAACCTAGAACCTTAAGGCTGAGTTACACCATCTTACTTAAGCTTTAACAAACGTCAAAAACCTGTCAAACTCCATACAAAAAACACCGGTTATCGTCAAAGTTCCTGCAACCACTAGATTACGAGGCCTCATCAAGGATTACCAGTAAAATGTGTGTCATCAGAAAAATGCGCAATTTCATCGTTTATTAAGGCTTAAGCTACGTGCTTCTGTCCCAAAGCAACAACCAAATTACCAATTCGTCTCAGTCGCAATAAAGATGGCGCTTTTTCCTGGTTCTGTGAGTATCCTTTAATTTAAAATTTAATTTTCATAAACAAGCGCCACGGCTTGAATATGGATTAGTTTTCAACCGACTTCAAAAAAAGGAGGAGGTTCTCAATTCGACCCGTATGTTTTTTTTCTATGTTTGTTACACGATAACTCCGCCAATTATGAACCGATTTGAACAAATCTTTTTTCGGCGTATAGGT
>NW_021136363.1:0-5543 GCF_004193835.3 Ostrinia furnacalis
GAAAAAGTACATTATTACTACATAAATGAGTTTTTTTTTTATTATTTTGCCTTGACGTAACTTATTATAATAATATGCTATGTGATAGGTAGGTACCTACCTACTTAGATTTTATTGAAAGTGTAAGAGTTTTGTATAGCTTATAAAATATTGCTTTTTGGAATCAAAATAATATTTCAAGTCAGTGTTTTAATTAATCAAATAACGAATCAGTACAGTAGACTGACTGACACATAAGATGTAAAACACGCTCTCTATTTCATACGCTAATCACAAAACCAAATGTCACTAACCCTTCCTAAAATAGCTATCCCGGGACTAAAACGGACTATCCAAAAATACCAATCGCAGCGATAAATATTAACCATCAATCCATCGTGCCATGAAAATAAATTGAGAACGCGCCGACATCAAAACTTAAATTATACGGTTGGCTGCTCGTGTATGCATTTGTAGAGGAAAGACTAATTGGTATATGTTAACATATTGGCTATTAAAAAGATCAGTAAAATATTTGGGCTGAAAGGAATCGCGTTTTTATAGATATACCATTATACTTATATTGGTTGGGTTTTTATTGATTGCACAGGAGTTGCAGATGTGGATATAGATAAGTAGCCCATATTAAAATTTCTTAGCGAAGAGTCGCTTCACAAACTAAATTTAAATAAACAACTTGAAAAAAGCGAACTGCCTGCCAAGGGTTCGAGTCCCGCTTTAGACAGTTTGATTTTTTCGAATGCCTTTGCCTTTTCCTGCAAGAGGAAAGAAAGAAACCAAAAAAAAGTGACGTCACTTGCTTGTACTGCTATACAAATTATATGGGAAAGTCTCGTATTGACAATTTTAAAAAGTACGTCAATTGATTGGTGGTGTCAACACGTCTATTATTTCGTTGTTTGCTGAGGCTTATTATTAATATCTTTTTAATACCGTAAAACTTAATGCAGGCTAAGCACAAGATACAAAAATGATTCTTCATAAAGAAACAAAAGGAATAGTAAAACAAAACCGCGATCTGTGGTATTTTATTTTAGATCAGACCACACGTGCCATCGAAACAGCTGTCACAGTCTCGCTGAGCAAGCAAGGGAAAGATTTATAATATCTCTTTTACCCATCAGAAAATGCTAAATAATCTCTAAAAGTTTTCAGCATTGCAAAACAAAAAGTTACAGTTCATGCCAATACGATTAGCCAACCTTTCGTTTAACAAACAAATAAAAAAATGTATAAAAATAAAACTAAATTGTTTGTCTATTTGAAACGATTTCAATGAATTGTCAACGGTAGATGGTGTAGCTTTTTAGCTTCTGATATTGTGAAAATAAAATGTCAAGGTTAAAAAATTAAACCCTGAAATTTTCGACAAAATCCGCGTTAAATAATCCGATTACAATATTCAGATCAATAAATAACATGACATCTAACTGTTGATTGTCGATTGCTAATTAAAATATTATGCTACGGCCAATAATGTTACTTCTAAGGTAAAACAATCGCAGTACGATTTAAATTTAGGCTGGGTTGCACCACCTTACTTTAACTTTAACAAACGTCAAAAATCACCGGTTATCATAGTTACGGTTAAAGTTAGGTGGTGCAACTCAGCCCAAATAACGTCATAACGTTCTTTGGTTCTTCGATAATTCCTTTTTTAAAAATAAACAATTGAATGTTAAAAACTCGAATGCATCGGTAATAGCTCGAATTTAAAATCGAGATTTTCGAGTATCGTTTCGTTAAATGGGCCTATTAATGAGTAGGCAACATAAAACTGATGTCCCGGTCAGTGATTCGGGATGAATGAATTTTAAAGCGGACACAAGTGGGACCAGCGGGACACCACAAATTAAATCTGCTAAATTATGTTAAATTGCGCAAAATAAGAGATTCCACTTTTAGCGAGAACAATGTGGGCACGCGGTTTTTCACATCATTAAATTTTAATGTTCATTTTGGAATTTTATTTTAATGTTACTATGATAATAATGAGGCAGTCAAATATGATACCTAGTTCGATTATTAAATGTGTAACAAATTCATATAAGTACATTCTCACATCGAAAATACCTTTACAGAATGATTTTAATACCTTTAAATACCTGCCTAAAATACTTATTTAATATCATTCAAATACCAAAACAATATAATAATAAGCTATCAATCACTTGAATGATGGGCTTCCCATACAAAATGTGAGCACCTTTTTCCCCGTTTTCAAACCTAGCTTATTTCTTACTGGTGTGAAAACATAACTAACAGACAAATTGCTACGTAGGACTACCCCCATTCTTCGGTGGATGTCTTAAGAAGTGACTAAAAGAACATTCTCCATCCATTAGGCATCCCCAGCCCGATCCTAAATCATCCACTTGCCTCTGGTAAAAATATAGAAGGTCGCGTCTTCCTGCATTGAAGACGAAATGACCTGACGAACCTTAATTTCGAACTCCTCCTATGTTCTTCTGATTAATTTCGTTGCGGGTCCAATGACAGTTTAACTTTCTCCCGGGACAAACTTGACCTTCATTGGTTAGGTTTTTGTGGCGGTCAAGCTGTAGATCCTGGATACACAGGAGTTGCAGCGGTGGGAACGAGGTGGGAATAGTCCCGTATGACCTGATGATGACGAACTATTTATTGTCCTCAGCTTTATTTAACGAAAGGAACCTTGCCCGTCTGTTTGGCCGAGGCTTTAAGCTTGCTGTAAATGATTAAGTGTACACTTACAGCAAAAGTTGGAGAGCATTTAAAAGTGAGGCACGGACTTTTGAAGCGAATTTTGAAAGTTATAGTCTTCGACGTCATTAAAACTGTACGAACTTGTTCTTTCGTTCTGGGCACAGTGAAAAGTAATGCATGGTAGATAATATTCGTATAATTGTTTTCAACTAGCTTTTGCCCGCGGCTTCACCCGCGTGAAATTTAGTTTCGCATTTATAATATTAGTAGGATGGACATCAATTTATGATGTCCAAATTAGAAGTGATGGTGTATTTTCGGCTCATACTAAATTTGTGTCACTAAGTTTAGCTTCTATGGTACAGTCATTACATCAACTTTTTGTTGAAAAATAGTCCAAAAATGACGTCCACTGCTGGACAAAGGCATTCCCAAAGGATTTTCACAACGACCGGTCCTGCGCTGCCCGCATCCAGGTACTTCCTGTAACCTTCACTTGAAAAAAAAATACTTAATAATTAGGCATAACATTCCGGCTCGCTTTGGAGTCAACTATACAGGCTTCAGGCTTTTCTTGTTTTGGGGCTAGGATTTCAGAGCTCAAAATGGCAATGCCAGATTTTGTATGGAACGTGGCGTCGTTTTTTTTTCGCGCGGCCATCGATCAAACTTTGTTTTTCGATTACAAAATAGTGTAATAAACCAAACTTACTATGGCACGTATACCTCTAAACTCAGTCTGAACTGAGTTACGAGCATTAGAAGTTTGATGATTTTCATACTAGATTTGCTTTTTGTGCGCAAGTTTTGTAAGAAATTGCAACAAAATATTGCGCTATTTTTTTATTGCGCTGATTCTGCTCCATACTGATTTCTGGAGCCTTTAATGGATGGTATTGTTTGTTTACACATACAATCTCACTATTTTGTTGCAATTTCTAACAAAACTGCGCGCAAAAAGCAAATCTAGTATGAAAATCATCAAACTTCTAATGCTCGTAACTCAGTTCAGACTGAGTTTAGAGGTATACATGTCATAGTAAGTTTGGTTTATTACACTATTTTGTAATCAAAAAACAAAGTTTGATCGATGGCCGCGCGAAAAAAAAGACGCCAATTTCCGGCATTGTCTTTTGGCTGAGATTAAAAAAACACACTTTTTTTTATAATGCTACTCATAGAAATAGAAAAGAAAGAGAATATTATATTGACAGATTAACCAATACAAGACAAAAAAATAGGCGTAGTCTATCTCGTGAAGAAAGTTATAGAAATAGCTCTCTTCCTTTTGGTATAAACCCAGTAAGTAAGAAGTGCGTGTTCTATATTCCCCAGTAATTTTACACCTGACAAGCGAGCGAGTCAAGCACGAAGGTTCGTATGCCGTGAGCATATGGTCCACGGATCACTGGCTCCACTGATTGAAGTAGGTACGAGGGTATAGACCCACACAACCTATAGGGGTTAACGTGAATAACTTGTGGCGATCTATGTACCTATGTAGGTATATCCGTAAACGAACTAAAGTCGCTGACATATCCCTACGAATTAGCAAGCTGAAGTGGCAATGGGCCGGGCACATAGTACGCAGAACTGACGGCCGATGGGGCAGCAAGGTTCTGGAATGGAGGCCGCGTACCGGAAAACGCAGCGTGGGACGTCCACCTACAAGGTGGACCGACGACATCGTAAATGTAGCAGGGAAGCGCTTGACGTATGTCGCTACCAATCGATCAACATGGAAAACATTGGGGGAGCCCTATGTTCAGCAGTGGACGTTTTATGGCTGAAATGATTATCTATATACTCCACAATCCAAACTCATTGGTCCGTCCGCGACGCGCCGTGCCGCGTGCTCCTGGCCGGCAATAAAAAAGAAGATTTTAAGTTGTCACTTTGACACTTGCCTACTCTTAGCTCTTGAGATTTTCCGCTTAGAATTTGCCTAAAATCTACTTCTGCTAATTTAATGTGAGGAGGCGTTCGATTCGTCTCCCACAAACTCTATTATAATGGCGCGGTTAAGAGTAGGCGCACTCCATTGATTTTTAGTTGGCCGATAGTTGTGCCCGATTTTAATTTGTATGAAGAATCGGCCAAATCGAATCGGCGTAGTGTGCGCACTCCCATACATGCCCATACTGATCAACTGGCCGACTAAACTATCGGCCGACGAAAAATCAACGGTGGGCGCCTACTCTAAAGGTTTTCTTTTGCTTTGAATCATGGTTTTATAGACGTTTGCAGTTTAAAAAATACTAAGGCTCAGTTGCAACTTCTTACTTTAACTTTGACAAAAAAAAATCTGTCAGATCCCATACCAAAATACCGGTTAGTTATAGTTACGGTTAAAGTTGGAGCAAATCAGCCTTAATAAAGATCAGTTTGGCGTGAGTCAATCGTCAATAGCGAAGAAACTATCTTCGAGGATTGTAAAACGTGTGACAATATAATAATAAAGTACCAATGAAAATTAAGCGACCTAATTATTTAGTTTTTAAATGTCGCATTTTTCCCCCCTTATCAAAGCCTTAAGACAAACATTAAAAGACAATGCCGGAAATCGGCGTCTTTTTTTTTCGCGCGGCCATCGACCAAACCTTGTTTTTTGATTACAAAATAGTGTAATAAACCAAAACTTACTATGACATGTATACCTCTAAACTCAGTCTGAACTGAGTTACGAGCATTAGAAGTTTGATGATTTACATACTAGATTTGCTTTTTGCGAGCAAGTTTTGTAAGAAATTGCAACAAAATAGTGACATTGTATGTGTAAACAAACAATACCATCCATTAAAGGCTCCAGACATCAGTGTGGAGCAGAATCAGCGCAATAAAAAATAGCGCAATATTTT
>NW_021136364.1:0-3122 GCF_004193835.3 Ostrinia furnacalis
GACTTTATGAGGAGCCAGACAGAGACAACAGTCATCAGCTCCACGCAGTGCAACTACCAGCGCGCGGTCGGAGAGTTCTTCAGCGGCGCGTGCGCACCGGGCGCGCTGCACCACTCGCACACCATCTCCGACGCCTCGGACGTAAGTGGAGAGGGACAGAAGATAGACTTTATAGGGAGACAGACAGAGAGAGACAAAAGATAGACTTGATAAGGAGATAGAGAGAACACAGTCATCAGCGAGCATAGCCATCTCCATTTGATAGCACACTGTGCAATTTTCAACTTCTTTATAAGGCCTTTAGTGTCAGCAACAATATTATCAGCTCGACCTCCATATCTGACGCCTCGGACGTACCTAAGTGGAGAGACAGAAATAGTCTTTATAGGGAGACAGACGGAGAGAACACAGTCATCAGCGAGCATAACCCTTTCCATAGCACACTGTTTACCTTCCAGCTTCTTTATAAGGCCTTTAGCGTCAGCAACAATATCAGCTCGACCTCCATATCTGATGCCTCGGATGTACCTAAGTGGAGAGGGACAACAGATAGACTTGATAAGGAGACAGACAGAGACGACACAGTCATCAGCGAGCATAGCCCTTTCCATAGCACACTATTCAACTTCCAGCTTATAAAGAAGGCCCTTTAGTGTCAGCAACAATATCAGCTTGACGTCCATATCTGACGCTTCTGAAGTAAGTAGAGAGAGAACAAAAGATCGACTTTACAGGGAGACAGACAGAGAGAACAGTCATCAGCGAGCATAGCCCTTTCTATAGCACACAACACAACTTCCAGCTTCTTTATAAGGCCTTTAGTGAGAGAGGCCACGTAAGAAACACTTTTAGGTGACGGAAAAATACAATATCAGCTCGACCTCCATATCTGACGCTTCTGACGGAAGTGGAAAGAGAGAGACTAAAATAGACTTTATAAGAAGACAGACAAAGAAAGAAGAGTCATCCATCAGCTGGTCGCAGAGTAGGTAGGTAACTTACCAGCGCGCGGTAGGAGTGGCTGACGTAAGTATCGAGAGAGAAAGACAAAACATAGACTTTATGAGGAGACAGACAGAGACAACAGTCATCAGCTCGTCGCAGTGCAACTACCAGCGCGCGGTCGGAGAGTTCTTCAGCGGCGCGTGCGCACCGGGCGCGCTGCACCACTCGCACACCATCTCCGACGCTTCGGACGTAAGTGGAGAGAGAGAAGATAGACTTTATAGGGAGACAGACAGAGAGAGATAAAAGATAGACTTTATAGGGAGGGAGACAGAGAGAACTCAATCATCAGCGAGCAAAGCCCTTTTCATAGCACACTGTTCAACTTCTAGCTTCTTTTTAAGGCCTTTAGTGTCAGCAACAATATCAGCTCGACCTCCATATCTGACGCTTCTGACGTAAGTAGAGAGAGAGAGAGATAAAAGATAGAATTTATAAGGAGACAGACAGAGAAAGCAGAGTCATCAGCTCGTCGCAGAGTAACTACCAGCGCGCGGTAGGAGTGGCTCTGAGGTAAGTAGAAAGAGAGACAAAAAATATGCTCTATGATGAGACAGAGAGAGAGTATAGACATCAGCTCGCCGCAGTGTAACTACCAGCGCGCGGTAGGAGTGGCTCTGAGGTCATCAGCGAGCATAGCCCTTTCCATAGCACGCTGTGCAACATTCAGCTTCTTAATAAGGTCTTTAATGACAGGCCACGAAAGAAATACTTTAGTTGATATCAGCTCGACCACAATCTCTGCGAGTTAAGTATAGAGAGAGACAGAACATGTACTTTATAAAGAGACAGACAGAGACAACAGTCATCAGCTCGTCGCAGTGCAACTACCAGCGCGCGGTCGGAGAGTTCTTCAGCGGCGCGTGCGCACCGGGCGCGCTGCACCACTCGCACACCATCTCCGACGCCTCGGACGTAAGTGGAGAGAGGGAGAAGATAGACTTTATAGGGAGACAGACAGAGAGATATAAAAGATAGACTTTATAGGGAGGGAGACAGAGAGAACTCAATCATCAGCGAGCAAAGCCCTTTCCATAGCACACTGTTCAACTTCTAGCTTCTTTATAAGGAATTTAGTGTCAGCAACAATATCAGCTCGACCTCCATAGCTAACGCTTCTGACGTAAGTAGAGAGAGACAAAAGATAGACTTTATAGGGACATAGACAGGGAGAGCAGAGTTTTCCATCGGCTCGCCGCAGAGTAGGTAACTACCAGTGCGTGGCAGGAGTCGCTCTGACGTAAGTGGAGAGAGAGAGACAGAAATAGACTTTATAAGGAGCCAGACAGGGAGAACAGACACCAGCTCGCTTCAGTGTAACTACCAGCTAGCGGTGGGAGTGGCCCTGAGGTAAGTAGAAAGAGAGACAGAAATAGACTGTATAAGGAGACAGACAGACAGATGAGTGACTCTGAGGTAAGTATAGAGAGAGACAGAACATGTACTTTATAAGGAGCCAGACAGAGACAACAGTCATCAGCTCCTCGCAGTGCAACTACCAGCGCGCGGTCGGAGAGTTCTTCAGCGGCGCGTGCGCACCGGGCGCGCTGCACCACTCGCACACCATCTCCGACGCCTCGGACGTAAGTGGAGAGAGGGAGAGACGGAGAGAGAGAGAGAAAGAGGGAGAGAGACAAAAGATAGACTTGATAAGGAGATAGAGAGAACACAGTCATCAGCGAGCAAAACCCGTTCCATAGCACACTGTTCAACTTCCAGCTTCTTGAAGGTCTTTAGTGAGAGGCCACGTACGAAACTAGGGAGACAGACAGAGAAAGCAGAGTCATCAGTTCTACCCAGTACAACTACCAGCAGTGGGAGTGGCTCTGACGTAAGTGGAAAGAGAGACAAAAGGTAGACTTAGTAAGGAGAGAGACAGAGAGACAAGAGTTCTCGCGTCGCACTCACACGGTTCGGACGTCTCACTGCGATCCGCTCCCCCTTGCCCAGACTGTCTGCCTTTTTCAAGGCGGTTTCTAGGCTTCCTGTTTCTTGCGTGTGCGCGTTCGCGTAAGTTGTTATTACAATAACGCGGGCGGGCACGCGGATTCGAACGCGTCGCGATTTGGCAAACCCACTCTTTATAGTGGTCGCTAAGCGGGATACCTAGCGGTGTT